>NC_041334.1:33241965-33411965 GCF_004354835.1 Perca flavescens | reverse complement strand
AGGTTTAGAGAGAATACAGTACACCTACAGTTTGTGGACTGATCCAAACAGCCATGCATTTCCTCATTGGCCCTGCCCCCATCACCTCCACACAAGGCAAAGCACAGCTAGAGATCCATGCGGTGCTGAGTCATCAGTCCCACACCCACCAAAACTGTATGACTATAAGAGAGAATTGACCAGTAAATATAGACAGCCTGTCTCAACTCCTGAAGGGCTATTTATAGCTCTAAAATGGGTTACAACAATGACGTAAAGAATAGGTGAGCAGGGTTGAATGCTGATAGATTACTGGGTAAGACTATGGAGTACTCATCATCACCTCATCACCACCACCACAAACATTTAGACCATGGGACAACAACTCAACTTAAGGACAATAGATTTTACTACAAAAAATCTCACACCACTCAGAAAGCCTTGGCAACTGGACACATATTTGCAGTCAAGCATATATTACAATTAAGTAATCTCAAGATCATTCAAAACTATAGTTTGTTGCGACAAAGAGTAGCATTACACGAACGCCAATTCAAAAGATTTAACACATAAGATAAGCCAGGTGTCAGTATCTCACAAACAACCATAAAAAAACCACAAAGGCCCATGACAGGAAAATGTAACTTTTTTTTCTATTACTTTCACTCCATCACTTCCTGGAAAAACTGTCTATCTTCACTGATGACCTCATGCTGCACCAGGAGCTGTAAGTAAAAATTCCACCCAATATAGCGATTATAGTTTCATAATCAGTGACCCCGGCCTGCCACTCCCATCAAATAAACCTGCCTTTGGCTTTCCCAACTGATACCCAGTGGATTTGCACTTGAATGACCCCTCCCTGTGTTTTGTCCCGCCCCATGCCCAGCATTCTGGTTCAACAGGAATTATACTGAATTGTGGAAGCAAGATCAACACAAGCACGCAAAAAATATTTTGTCACCATCACAACCCTCTGAAGGAAGAAATGTAGGACAGCGGGGTGCATAGTTTTCTGATGTCAGTTATGTGATGTAATAAAGTTAGTTTCTTGCAGGAGAGCAAATTACCACATGCTGTAGGAATTGCATACACTGTATAAAATATATACTGGCTTCATTTTTTTTTTTGGGTGGTGGGGGGCGGAATTATTAGACTTGTATCCGGGCTGGGGACCCAGACGGTTCCTGTTGTGATGGCCATTTCTGCCATCCCAGCGGTGCCAGGGCAAACATCAGAGTGAGTAATGAGTGGAACAGGCGGGAACAGAGGGAGGGAGGGATGAAAAACAATCCCTGGAAAAGGAGATAAATAGTCCTTTTATCAAGAGACATGTCACAGACTGAATCTGCCTTTCTTCATCTGTCCTCATTTGCATCTCATTCTCTCTCTTTTCAGTGTGTTGCCTTTCACAGTCCCCTGTTCTTTCCTCTACACCCTTTTCATGTTTCAAGGCTGATAACTGCATGTTTGTGGACATAGAGAGGTTCAACAGGTTCTTCATTCAAATGGCCTTGAGGTAAACCAGTATTACGACACATATTGGGTTGACTTAGCTCATACTGTACATGGCAACATAATGTTTGTAAAACCTTTGGTTAAAGCGTTGGCTATATCTCTAAAAGCAGCGTAATACTTTCCTCTTTCGGAAACTGTCAAAGTGACTTTCTTCTCAAGTCGTGACAAAAAAAAATGACAAAAGAACATGTAAAAGTGTTTGTATTGTCTCTGGTTTAAAATGTTGTGCCAGCCACCACACAGCAGGTGAGACACTGAGCTGGAATATCAGCAGGGCTTTGGTACACCCTGTTGTGTTCATTAATTTAATCAGCTGCTTATTTTATGCTGTCTTTCATACTTATCGTCTAACATACAGTATGTTCGCTATCATTCTCGCGTAGATAGGAGCAATAGACAAGAACAAAGATCAGATGGAACACTTCCCGTTCAAAGAACCCTTACCTCAGAGTTTGGTCGGGTGTGTCTACTCTACAGTATTGTATTGGAAAATTTATTTTTGAGATTACAGCATGGAAAGTTGCTAACCTGCCTTTGCTGGTGTAATGTAGGTTACTACATTCTAATCTCCCTTACCATAATATCTCCCTCACCATCCTATGCCGCACTTTTTTTTAACATGTAGGTTACTACATGACTGGTCCCTTTGAAATGCCACCATACAGTCTGTTTCGCTGTCTGATCTTAACTTAGATCTCGCACCATCTTCCGCTTTTCCTATTGATTTATCATAATAATCTCAGTTTGATTCTGAACCTTTGGCTTGCATAGCCTTGGAGTTTTGGTAATGCAATACAGGCAATCTTGAATTTCTTATTGGCCTCCTGGATATAGATTTGAAACTTTTTGAGTATGTACAAGGAGAAGCTGACCTTTTTTTAACTATTTTTAGAGGTCCTTTTCTTTCAATTTGCCAAGACTACAGAAATGGAAAGCTATTGATCCAAACATGTAGGCGGTTACCTAATCACTCTCTGCATCTCTGGCTCCCTGGCTACCAAGGGAAAGGTTTTGTGAATGTGTTTGCATGTGACTTCATGCTCAAGATGAGAAGTGGAACAAGGTGCCTTTAACTTTCAGGTGCTTGAAATGAACAACTTTCCCTGCTTACAATGCCTTTCTCACTTCTATCTCTCTCTTTTGGTACTTATTGTAAGTATTGGGTCACTGACACTCCTGGGATCGCGTATCTAGAGCAACCCCAATCTGCCTATTTTCTGTTCTGCCTACTTTCTGACTGACATGCAATCACTTCATCTTTATTTATCTAATTGAAAATGATCTTTTGGTCCTGATCTCTCCCTGAACTTTCCGATAAATTAAAGCCACATCCTATTTCTTTTCTTTAGTAAGCTCTCACATCGGGCCTGCTCTGATTAACTCTACAGTCATTAATATTGCAGATGTTGAAAAAGAAATAGGCCAAAATGTTTTGTGCTTTTTCTTTGTCTTTAAATATTGATGCTATCACTGCTTTGATGGTTGCAGTCCATATCTGTCTGACTTGGTTGTTTTGGCTTAGTGGAACTCTTTGGTATAACTAATTAACTCTGAGATGGCTCGTGTTACCCAGCAAATTACATCAGCAACAAGGCAACCGTTAGCCGTATTGATGTGTAATACCTCTGGGCAACACAAATATGTCCCCTTACTTTGACATAAAATTACAGTGCCTCCCCTGGGTTAATCAGTGTAGTGAAAATGAATGGAATGCAGTATCACTTAAATGGCTTGACAAATACAGTAGTTCTTGTAGTTCCAGTAGGTGCTGACAAGAACTGTGAAACGGGACATCACAGTTAAAAAAAAAAAAAGCCTAGAAAAGTAAAGCAAACTGCTTCCAAAATGAAATTCTACACATTTCCTCTAAAGTAACAGATTAGTCAGCTGAATTTCTGTCAATTGAAATATCAGATTCAAACTTCAGAGGCTTGGACAGTTAGTTTACCGTCACTTGTGGAATTACTGCTGTAAAGTTTGCTGTTATATTTCTGCATGCCACTCTTTTCATGCACGGATGTTTATTTAAAGTTAATTTTCAAAGACATCTCAAATTGAGTATTGATTGTATCAATCTGCACTGATATTGATTGCTCTGCAAGTGAAAACTAATCTTTTGTAATTACATTTCATTCATCTTCTTTGAACTATGTAAACTCAAATATCCCCCAACACCAAGTTCATACTGGTGGACAAACAGAAACATGCATTTGGAACTCTCAAGTTTTCAGTCACCAGCATGTTACTAATACAGTTCAAATGAGATCTGTTTGGCATGATGTACTGCTGCCCTCCGCTGGATGAAAGAGACATTTAACTGCAAATGCACACATACTGTACAATGGACCCACACAGGTAGACTATGTTCTTATTCCAGCATCATCCCAGTATTTGTCACTTGCAGGGGATAAACACGAACACCTGCACAAACAATAAAATGTTAATAATGTCAATAAGTACTGCTTTTGTGAGGCTCATAGCTGCTGAGATTGTGTTAGACATGGCTATTTTGAGTGTGCAGTGTTTTTGTACTAAATTGTATATTTTAATATACATGTAGTTATAGGTTGAGTAGACAGAATACAGTATGACAGAATAATATGGCAACTTGTGATAAAATGCAATTGTGTATATACAAAATACGGCCTTAAAGGAGAAATACGGCGCAAAATGAACCTAGGGGTTAATTACACGTATACCAAGTCGACCGTTCTCTGGGATTTGTTTTCATGCTAATAGAATGTGACCAGTTTTAGCGCAAACCGCTAATTCGCTTATAATGCTGGTTGTTGGGGCACGGATAAAGTAAAAATAAAACGCTATTTCTATACCACTAACAGAGATGGGAAGTAACAAAGTACAAATACTTCGTAACGAAGTACAAATACTTCGTTACTGTAGTCAAGTAGATTTTTCAGATATTTTTACTTTACTATTTATTTTTGTGCCGACTTTTTACTTTTACTCCTTACATTTTTAACACGAATATCGGTACTTCCTAGTCCTTATATTTTACAAAATTGTCTCGTTCCTTTAGTTTCAAATAATTTCAGTGGAGTTACCGTTATTATTTTTTGCGTAATCAATACCGAATACAATCTAATTGGATGGGAATATACTTTGGACTTGACGCACCACTACAAGACAGATTGGGCGGCATTCATTCGCGGCAAATCATTGCGGCTTGATGGCGGTAACGGCCATCTAGTGGTTGTTAGTTGTAATTCTAAAAGCATGGGGAACTTCTTAATTAATGTCTGTTTAGTAATTCATATTGTATCCTTTATTTTCTTCCCAGAAGCCATATTTGATCACACACACATACATGTAGATCCCTTTAAATGTTAAGGGGAAGATTAAAAAAGAGAAACTGGATGTGTGAATCACAATTGAATTCATATCTTGCTACTCAGTCAGAATCTTATTAACCTGGAGTCCCAGTCTCTGTCACAATAATCATATGTTTTAGGCCTATTGGCAGACATTTAAAATGTAGGCAATGGCATATATATAAAGAGCCTTTTCTCCATGTCCACTGAAGTTTCTCAGCTTGCACTCTAGTAACATTTGTGTGGTCCAGGTAGCTTTGCATAAAAAATGGTTGCCAAGGGCAAGGCTACTTTTACTTTTAAACTTTAAGTAAATTTCCAAGCCTGCACTTTGTTACTTTTACTTGAGTAAAGAAGTTAAATCAGTACTTCTAATTTTACCAGAGTATTTTTTAACACAAGTATCTGTACTTCTACTTGAGTACGGGAAGTGAGTACTTTTGCCATCTCTGACCACTAGCAAGGCTCAAAATAGCACCACACTTCCACGGTAGCATAATGAGGGTCCCTACATGTAAACCGACGAACGCCGTGGTTGAGCTATGTTACTGGTTACTGGTTACACAGCGTTCGTCGTTCGACTGATCATGACTGTTTTCCCAAGATGGCGCCTGCCTGTATACGCGAACGGTCTTTATAAACTATCTTTTTAATAATCTGTCTGTACACTTACAAAGTTCTCAATGCTTCGGTGTAGCATAATAATTATGCTACCGTGGAAGTGTGGTGCTATTTTGAGCCTCGTTAGTAGTATAGAAATAGAAAATTTACTTTATCCGTGCCCTGACGACTAGCGTTATAAGCTAATTAGCAGTTTGCGCTAAAACTGGTCACATTCGATTAGTATGAAAATATCCCAGAAAACGGTCGACTCGGTACACGTGTTATTAACCCTTAGGTTCATTTTGTGCCGGATTTCTCCTTTAAGTTTACCGTACAAGATGTCAGACACTCACCAGCCAGGTTAGGTTACACATTTTGGTTTTGACCAAAGCTCTATGAGTTTCTTGAGATCCATATTCAGTCTTTTTACTAAAATATTTGGAAAACCTTTTAAATCCAACCCCCTCACAGCTCTTTTTGGTATTTAACCTGAAGATTAGCCTCTACCAAACAGCTAATCAAAATGTATTTTGATGTATGTGTAATGTACTTCCCTCCTAGCAAGAAGATTAATCCCGTTAAATTGGAAGGAAGCCTCCTCCCAACATTTGTATCAGGGATAGTCTTAGGTCCCTTTATTTGTGTTTTTCTTTTTGCAAACAGGAATATGTTGATTTTCATATTAATAAAACTGTGTACTTAAAACCAAAAGTTTTAAGTACACAGTTAAATTGGTAAAAAATAACCGTACAAGCAAACCTTTCTGATGTATTCTCAACAAAAAAGTAACATTGTGCTTCACAATGGTAGTATAATTATACAGAGGGTACTGTATTGGAATGGATATCATTGTACAGGTGTTCATGTTCCACTCAGTTAATGTTTTGTAACTTATAATAAAGACACAGATTCATATGTAAGATCTGGCAGCACAGCACTGTGAAAGCACATGCAGTAAACGTTTTGAAGGAGTTTATTTTTGTATATTGTATCTATATACATGAACATTTACAATGCACTATATGCAAGAGGTACAATCCATAATAACACTATAAGTATGGCACATAAGAAACAGGTAGAAAAGCTGAACAGTACGTGATGAACAAATGTGTGCTTTAGAAATAATGTAGTTTGACGGATAAAAAAAAAAATCACATGTAGTACAGCTGCATTCCGAATGGAGCTGAGTTAAGAGAAACTATGGATGCCAGATTATGTTAGAACAGTAGAGAAGAGTGACATTTCAGTATCCATCCTACTGCTGTAGACATGAGTGGCTCAGATGACTCTTAACACTGGCAGTTTATAGGTAGTATGAAAATGGCTTTTTTATCCTAGCCGTTTCCATTAAGTCCAAGTGTTTAAAGTGTGATTTTATTCAGCAGTGTATATACAGCGTGAACAAGGCATTAATAAAAATGGCACAATAGTATATTCTTATGTTACTGGGCTGAAACAGAAACAACGTATATAAGAGTAGATAAAAAAAAAGTGAATGTTTCTCAAGGTCTCTTCTGGAGACATGACCTTAGTACAGTACTTTGATAGTATAAAGACGGACAAGGAGTACAATTTCATGTAAGGGCACATTCATCATCAATTACAAATTGCGCTGCATTCAACTGGAAGAAATCAGTTAGCACATCAGAACTGACATTTTTCTTTTTCAAAGCCTACAGATTCAAATACAAAGTATCTTTGATAGTGTTCATCCTTAGAAATACTGTTGACTGGGTGTCATGCTGAGGGTCATTCCATAGCTGTGTAGGTTCAACATAATAGCAACGCTGTGTAAAACTCCACAAGAAATATAATGTACACACACTGGGATGATTAAGATTAAGACCTCTTACTCAGAACATACTTTTTTTCTATACAAGCAAATCCTATAATTCACTTCAATATCTGCAGTGTATATTTCATAATATATATTCAGAATACCAAATGTCTCTCTAAAACGGTGAGCAATATTTCCCTTTTACTAGCTGCGAATACTACCACAGTATGGAGCAAAGTTTATATGTGAGGTTATACTCATCACAGCACACAGGCTGTAACTGTCTCACATAGAAAAATGAAGGATGTGACGTTCTCCTCCAGAACAAAAAGAGTGGAATCCAGTGGAACCTCAGGTAATAGACAGAAAAAGAAAAGAGTTGACTTGGAGAACTTGTTTTGTGTGTGGGATGGTCCTTTTAAAAAGGTGAAACAGAGGGAATAAAATGTTCTTTTGGATGAAGCATTTTATGTATCCAAGCTGAACCTAAAAAGTGAAGGCTTCTGTGAACTCGGCTGGATCAGCGCATTGGAAACCATAGCGTCTTCATATGTTAGATCATACTCCAACAAGAGGTTTCCACTGCTCCCTTCCACATAGCGTCATCCCCCACTTTTACCTTCCTACCATTGGGTGGCAGGCTTGTCTAAGATCCCTCTGGTGACTACATTTTCACATAATATTCCACAACAACAGGTCAGATGTGATGAATTCTTACTGATGGTCTGAGTTCAGAAGCAGCAGGTAGCTTTGTTGCGCTCCACGGAGGAGTTCTAGCAGTCACAGACAGCAGGGCGTGTTCATTTAACTGAGCAGGTGCTATAAAACAGTAGCCTCCTCCATGGCATTGACCCATCTGGAACACAAGAAACATTTTTTTTTAACACAATGGTTCATGGAAAACTTAAAGGGGCACTCCACCGATTTTACATGACAGAGTCACTTTACCCCTCCCAGACTACTGCTTTTATCATGCAGAAACAGATACTTAACTGGTTGCATTATAGTAGGGGTTAGCAACCTTAGGCCGGCTACACACTGGCTGCGTGGCGTGAGCGTGTCAGCTGCGTGGCGTGTCCGTTTTTATTTCGGCTCCCATGTTAACAGGTTAGAGCCCACATACTGCCTGCGTGACACGCATGTCCCAGAAAAAACTTGTGCATGCTAGAAATAGAACAACGCCTATTTTTCACGTGACACGCAAGCGTGTTGGAAGCGTTTCCAGACAAAATAAAACAGGAAAAGATGTTTATATGTCAGTCTGACAAAAATACATATTAATAAATTACATTTTGATGTTTGAAAGTCTCTAGGTTTTGATATAAATGTAATTAAAAAATAAATAAATCGATTTTCAAATATTGCACCTGTCAATAGAAAACGAAATATTCTGTAGCCTATTTCGCCGTCAATACTGCCGACGTTGTCTTTGCTGTAATCAGATCAGTATATATTTATGTTTAACATGAAGTATACTACTGCTTGAGTGCAGTAAATCAATGGGAAACATACATGTGTCCAGACAAGGCTAGCAGCAGCAGCGCCGCGTCAGACACGTTTCTGGTGTGTAAAGACGTAGAAAACGCCATGCAGCCGACACGCAGCTGACACGCAACAGAAACGTCACGCTCACGCCACGCAGCCAGTTTGTAGCCGGCCTTAGGCACGTGTGCCACCATTGATGTGGTAGCTCAACCAATGGCGCACACTGGGTGTGCAAGAGAGTTTTGGGAAATTTCCCAATCCACATGCCAAATGACCTCTTTCACAGTCATTGGCAGGAGTTATTTAAGGTGGTTTGATTGACTTTTTTTCCCCATCCGCATTCCACAAAAACTCTGATTGGCTAGTACTTTTTTATTACATTTGCTTGTTTGCTACTGCACATATGTAAAAAAAAAAAAAAACACTTAATACTTTTTGTCAAATTCAATTCAAACCTAGCTCTTTATTTTTATGTGTGCGCTGAAAAGAAAAGGGTGTTCCTACACAGCCCAGACTGTACATGCAAAACAAACAGAAACCTCTGTGATTTCAAAGGAATGAAAACTGATGAGGGTTTTCGCTGTTTCACTGTTTGCTGTTTTCAATAGGTCAGTTTAACCTCGTCCGTTTGCTATTGTTTCTAATGGCTACTTTCAACTGGTTGGCTTTACAGCAGTAGCGACAGTTTGCTTACTCACAACTTAACGTGAGCTAATATCGACTCTGCCATATTTCGTTTAGTCAGCAGGGACACTAACAGAAGTCGTCGCTATGGCAATGCCATGAATCTGGGGGGCGGAGATTCTGAAGGAGGAGTGTATTTGTTTGGCAGTTGAGTTCAAATATCAACAATCTTGGCGCAGCATCGCTTACTGCACCTTTAAGATGACAGCAAGTAACAAGCTGATCCAGATGCATTGTCAACAGTCATTATGATAATTCACTAAGGGCCACGCCGAAAAAAGAGAATCACACCAAGGGCCAGACATGTACAGTTTATTGACGTGCTTGTGTTACTGCGTGTCACTTTTTTTTTTACATTTTGGTAGCTTTTTTTCTCATTTTTGTTCCAACTTTTTTGTGGCTTTCTCAAACATCTGTCACATTTCTGTAAATGTGTTGCTTTTTCCAAAATTCTTGTACGCTTTTTGTCACATTTGTGTTGACCTGAAGCCCTACAAAACAACAACCTGTTTCATAGCCTGAATATGAAAACTCTCTGCTTCTGGGGGAATTTCTGAGTCTCAGAGTCTGCAAATCTGCCATACTCTGCTTTGAATGTCAGGTAATTGCAGTTTAAAAAACAATTTATTTCAAAATTTATCGTGAACCCAAATTGATATACGGGCCGGATCTAAATATGCAATGGGCCGGATTTGGCCCGCGGGCCTTGAGTTTGACACGTGACTTAGGACAACAGGCTTCCATGAGGTATACAGGTCATTTGGGAGTATGAGGAAACCTTGTGCTCACAGCTCCCTGGTGGTCTAGTGGTTAGGATTTGGCGCTCTCACCGCCGCGGCCTGGGTTCGATTCCCGGTCAGAGAATGTGAATTTAATGAACACTTCAGCTCAGATAAGGCAATTTCTACATGACAAAGCACCAGTGCTGACCTGCGAGCGGTGTTTGGATCATCAGCCCTAAATGTATAGTAAAGGGTTTTCTTGTGGTATAGATGGAACACATTGCTGCTTTCTCCTCCTTCTGTCAGCTTGACGGTGAAGCCCTGCAGAGGTAGACTCTCTGAGGCAACTTTATCCTGAAGAAGGAACCAGAGTGAAGACATTAAACACAGGCATATGAGTTCAAAACACCAATCTTGCTGTCAGCAGCAAATAACAATAATTTCATGCTTCAAGAAGAACAGAGCAGTGCAACACTCAGATGCACACTTGTCAAAAGAAACAGAGAGAGAGAGAGAGAGAGAGAGAGAGCACAGAGAATCCCTCCATTAGTCTCATAAAGTGTTCTGCCCAGGAGGAAATGTGAGTGTTAATAGTTCTGTACTGCATTGTTTCAGATGTGAAGAAGAAAAAGGATAGATAAAGGTTGCGAGGAAATGCCTCTGTGATTAAGTGATCATGAGAGTTACGCAAGTGTTTTTTGGGCTGGTGTGGGAGACTCTGTGCCCCCTCACCTCACGGGCTGTGAAGGTGTAGAGCACCTTGTCTTTGAGGAGGAACCATAGTCGCTTCCACTTCCTCTTGCTCTTCTTCCGGCGCTGCAGGCTGCCGCTCATGGTGGAGCCCTCCACAGTAAGCGACACCTGATGAAAAGCATGACACATTAGATAGACATTATCCTCCATTAATGCAGATACACAGATATAGGGACTGGATAGTACAGTAGTTCTCAACTTTTTTTGGGCCAGCTCCCCCCTATCCATTTTCCAGGTCCTTTACCGTTTGTTTGTGGTGTGAATAAAGCTGCATTAGTCTGAACTCATTGTACTCAGCATTTGTTAAAGTCTTCATCTCATTTCCAGATATTTCCTCATAGCAATGATTATTACTGTTGTTATTAGGCCTATTATTGTTGTCACTATTGTTATCAAAAATCATAAAAAATTCACATCACTGAATGAAAAATGGTCGACTCCGGCCAAAGTGGAGATTTTTTAAATCGTCGTTTGCACGCATGTAAACTGCATGTAAACTGAAACATGTAAACGGAGGTTTAGGCCATAGACAGTATATAATGGACCAATAGACCCCGTTGCTCTGGACGGAGACCAGTGAAGGCTATTAGAAGCACTTTTCCGGTGATGGCCAGCTTTACTGCGCAGCCTCCAACTGAGAGAATGTGACGTGAGCAACGTGTCTGAAAGTTGTAAGTCTTCTGGTAGCTGTGCCAAGAGAAATCTCAATCATTCCCAATCTTACAGATACGGAGACTGTAGGTGTATGTAAGGAGATAACATGGGCACAGGCTAATTATTGATCACTAACATGCTAGTTAACATTAGTAATTAAACCTAAACATCTCATGTAAGTCGAAACTGCCTGCAAGCTTCTCCTGTACTATACGGTAATTCCTCTACTGTGCGACAGTAAGTCACTTGGTTATGACACAATCGTTAGCCTATTTTTACAAAAACGTCTGCTACGGAGCCATAACGTGAGGTACAAGGTAATGGAGCCTTTTATACATTGTCATGTTTCTTTAGAAATAAACAATGGACAAATAGACTCTTTAAACGCTTCAGATGTAAAGTTATTCGCAGTCAAGTGACGTAAAAAAAAAATGGCGGTCAGCGGAATGCTAACAGGAGGTGATGGCCAGTTAGCAACAAAATGGAGGCATGATGGCTCGAGTTCTGAAGCGAAGCTTACCCCCTTGGTTTAGGCAGCTGAGAGAGAGAAAGAGGAAGTGATTCGTTGGTGTTGTTGCTATTTTCGGGATTCTGATTGGCTAATGTGGGCTTGAGCCTCTCGTTTACACTGCCACCTACAGGTCTGGCATGCTCTTGACTGCATTGACGGCATATATACACTGATAACGTATAAACGAACACTTTTCTGAAAACTGACAGCTGTGCACGATGTTACAGTACAACAAGGCCACAAACAGTTTCAACAAGAATTGTTTGACAATATGGATACCAAATCTAGTTTTAGGATTGCATTAGATTCCTGTTATTTTGTCCAAACCCTGAAGATAGGAATGGAGGGTAGAGAGGTAGATAGTGAACCCTACTCGCAGCTGTTTTGCAATATCCACTAGCTTCTGCAGAGTATCAGTTGTCATACATGCCAGACATTTGTGTACACAAGCTTGACACATACGGTGCATTACAGCTCCCTGGTGGTCTAGTGGTTAGGCTTCAGCGCTCTCACCGCCGCGGCCCGGGTTTGATTCCCGGTCGGGGAACATTCTTTACTTACTGAATACTAAGTAAAATATCTACTGTAACACTAAAGTAGGTATTGCGTGTTGAAATTGAGCATGTTTTCATTCAAACAAAACAGTATGTCAAATGAAGCCTCTCTAACCTCACCTAAACATCCATCGCGATCATATTTACACTGAGATTTGGAGTTAGTAAAATTAGTCTAGGAAACATTGTGATTAAAAGATGACATATTTTGAGTCTTGTCAAATGCAAATGCATGTAATGCATGAAATGAAAAGAGGTACAGATGGCAATTGTAGTCCACCTGGTTGAGAGGGGAGGTGCTCTTCCTGCTCTTCCACAAACTCGGGGGCTGCAGGCTCTGGAAGACAGCAGAGAGGGGACGGCTGGCCCGGTGAGTCCGAGGGCTGGAGTTACCGCACGCCCCCGACACGCTGCCACCTACACACACAAACGCAGTTTCAGAGAGGAAGCATCACACCAAGATATTTTTCTTTCCACTGTAATCCCCCAACAGTGAGACACTTCTACATACAGAAAGCAGAGATTCACCTTTTTTCCTGAGCTCGGCATAGCAGTGGTCACACACTTTGGCAACCCTGTCTTTGAGGTACTTCAGTGGGTATCTGTTCCTGGAACAAGCACGACACACCACCTGCTCACAGAGACAGAATACAAAGATTTACACACCATACATGTGGTGTGATAGGTTGGATATTTCAGCCTTCAAAATTTATTTTATATCTTGTATGTAGGTTACTACACAAGAAGGTTAGTCTAACCTTCACCCACAGGAACAGCTTAGAATGTGTAAATCTATTATGAGTTTGAAAAAACCTTGGCATATACATTTGGTGCATGTCAACTGTTCTCCCTTTCATGAAAGTATGTTTGTTCATTGTGTGAATAAAGCTGCATTAGTCTGAATTCATTGTACTCAGAATTTGTTCAGTCTCCATCTCATTTCCAGGTATTTCCCAGATATCACATAGACATAGATTTACATATTACATAGAAGGGCTATCTTTGACCTTCGTATACTCGATATTTGAACCAAAAGTTGAAATGACCATTTGCGACATTAATAAATACTCTCATGGACCACTCAAAAATGATACATTAATAAAAATGTCTATTTAAAGCACGTCCCTTGTTTGGGGACATTATTACTCTTTCATTCGATAATTTATGGAGATTAAATGATGAACCTAGGATAAGTCAACATCAACGAGTCACAGTAGTTTTTGCAATTCTGTGTGTCTGACCTTGCCACAGGCGTTGCAGTGGTGTCGTCTCAGCGTGAGGCTAAAGTCAGAGGTACAGTTCATGCACATCATCACATGAGAAACTGGCACCAGTACAGGAGCAGCCTCACCCAGGGCCATCCACAGCTTCTCACGGGCCTGTGGACGCATACGAGGTGACATTAGACGAGGTGAGAATGATGTTGAGATTTTATAAACAGATGTTACTGTCTGTAAAACACACCTAATTATAAGTCTTAGTTAAAGGAATATAACAGATTTTTTTTCAGTAGCAACATTTTGTGAAACAACCCAGATGAAAAATAGCTCTAACTTCATCTAAGAGCCTTAAGTTTTCTTACCTCACTGCAAGGACCACCAAACGTACAGAGCCCTGCAGCGTGGTCTGCTATGGCTCGACTCAATGTGTGGAACCAGTCCTCCCTCTCTCCAACTGAACTGTAGACAGAAGCAGACAAACAATTACAGCTATAAAGGCAATAAAGGCTTTAGACTTGACGTATAGAGTTGTTTTTAATTACAAGAGAAAGGGAGTCTTGGGCAAGTTTTCAAATTCACACACATTCATTTCAAGCTTTTGGCAGTCAGATGCTCACCTGGCTGAAAGTGTAATAGTGATGTCGGACACCTCAATCCTAAGACAGTTCAGCACGTTGTCTAGGACAGGTTTGCTCACCTGTGTGTGTGTGTATGAGGGGCAAAACACATCACAGTTCAGCCATTGTGTACAGTGATAAAGTTGGGAGCTTAGCCGAGATTGTCAGAAAAGAAAAATATGAATGTACCTTCATCCCAGAGAGAGAAAGTGTGTTCTTAAGCCTGTATTTTCCATCCTGCTGAGGGTAGGTGTACAGCATTATATCGTTCATCTGATAAAAAACACAGAAAGAGGAAAGAAGAGGTGTATTATGTTAGATTTCAATGTAAAACTTATTCAGGATGTAATACCCGCTAATTACCAAAAGGTGGTGGTGTTACCTTGAGAGAAATAGCAAAAATTGCAGCGCACCCCTCTTTGTTTATTCTTTCTTTCTTGAAAGCAACTTCCTGGGCTCAACTGCTTAAATCATGTTTCCTTTCACAGTGTTCATACATCTGTGCAACCCCTCAGCACAAAATTCCCATGTATTCACACAAGAAAATAAGGCATTAAAAGTGTTTATTTGCTTGTCAGACCAAAAGTATTGTGATCCCCTGAACACACTGAGAAGTCCATTGTGTTACGAGAGGTATTTCATTTCTTCCCAGACAAAAGAGATGACATCACCGGTCACACCTAATGTGTGCTCTAAACATCCGCTGGGGCCGTAAAGGCAGCATCCAGGAATTCTCCACCCTGCTCCGGGCTCCAGGACTCCCCTCGCCCTTCCAGCCTTCTCATGCTACACTGAGAACCAGAACTGGGTGGAACCGGCCACCTTCACCACAACAACAACAACACAAACAGCAGAAGTTACGGGTTCACTGGCCTGACAGGCTGGAGACAAAACAGTGCACGATAGCCAAGCCCCGAGCCCTGCCTCCGACCTCTGGGCTGCAGCCACCACAGTTTGTCGGTTCCACCCTGTGCTGCTCATTTACTCGAAGATTCCTTCCACAGAAACCCAACCAAGTGCCATGTTAACAGACTTCACAGACGACTTTCCCAGATGAGACGCAATATGTTCCTACTTGACCCCTTGGCACCTAAGGGCATTTAGTTTTTCAACAGGGGCATTTCATCTCATCCAGTAACCCTTCACTTCATTCACCTGCCTCTTTCACTCATACTCTCCTCCCTCTTCCAGTTTTCTCCAGCTCCATCCTCCTTCTAATCCCTTGCCTCACTCATTCACCCCGTTTCTCTTTCTTCTTTGAGCCCAGGCTTGTGACATGGTTGCAGCTTCTCTCTGTCTCTGAGGTGAGTGATGGCTTTCATCTTCACTGTTGTTTGGATTCTCTTTTCTTAAAAGCCCATAAATAACACCTGACCCACTGAAGCCATCAACTTCAAGGGAGCGAATGGCTATATAACCTTAATAGCCTACAAGTATCAACCAACAACCCTTTTCAGCCATCACTCTACTGCATTCTCTTTAGAGGGAATGGGAGAATGATGGAATAGAGCAAAATTAAGATTTAAGATAGAGCAAACATCAATCCATATCTTCACGTTACATTCTGATCCGATCAACTAAGCCAAAATCATAAATGCTTCTCCTGCGGATATGTAGCTCAAGCATAATTCATAACATGAGACAGCACTGATTGCACATGGAACAATAGAGTGGGCTTCTCTATTTCACGTTATGTGTTTGTGTAGCACCACCACGCCTCCTCCGCCACCTCCTCCTCCCTGCATTCTACAGGGTGTCTGGCCTTCACTTTGCTGTCAGTCCCCTCCCAATACACAGGAAGCCAGTATCCAGTGACCCACACCAAACATCCTGTAAGGAAGTGGGGCCCTGGAAAACAAGTCCTGAGAGGGGAGGAGAGGAGAAAGGCAGAGAGGGAGGCCCTTTCTGGATGGGTGTGGTGCCAAGTGGAGATCTTACAGCCTTGGCCTCGTGCCCCCCCTCCCAACCTCACCTACCTCGCAGACCAATCTCCACCCAACATTCTCCAATATTTTCACAGACCACACTGGCTTTATTTTTTACCATTGCTTCAACAACACGGCAGGTGTTTTCTATAGTAGTGCAAGTCAATGATGTAACAACCCCTTTGTCATTACAAACTCATGGTGTGCATCCAAACTGTGTTCAAACTCTCATAACTTTATTTTAAACTCTAGTGGAGAAGGTTTTCAAAGATATCAAATATGAGAGGCTGGATCTTGGGGGAAATGGGTACAAAATGATGCAGACATGGAGTCTTGAAGTTCTCAACTCAGAGGTTAACAGCCTATAAGAAATAGTTTGACATTTTGCGACAAATGCTTATTCGCTTTCTTGCAGAGAGTTAGATGACATGATTACTCATATCTGAGAGTGGTAAGGGTCTTCTCATCTAACTCTTCGAAAGCAGACTGATCTCATGAAGTGGCGTATGTATGACACGCCAATTCGTATGCCATTATTGGTGTGTTATCAAGACGCGTACTCGCTTCTAAGCGTGTTTATCAATGCCGTTTGGCCTCCATTGACTTACATTACCCTGCGTTTGCGTGGGAATTTATGCCGTAGCGAGTAGTATGAAAGGATGAAAATCCGCGTAAGGAGGTTGTTTGCCCCCCACTTTCACTCAGGAGACCGGGGATCGTGTCCCGCGTGTCACGTTTCCTTCGTGTCCCGCGTGTCCATCCTAAACTCAACCGTCACGTTCTTCTTTAACTAAATCCAACCCCGTTCTTCTTTTCCTAAACCCAACCCGTCCGCTGTATACGGCGCTC
Organism: Perca flavescens; assembly: GCF_004354835.1. Classification (NCBI taxonomy): domain Eukaryota; kingdom Metazoa; phylum Chordata; class Actinopteri; order Perciformes; family Percidae; genus Perca; species Perca flavescens. The sequence goes on along the minus strand of NC_041334.1, from coordinate 33,394,785 downwards.
AAAATGCGTGTAAATAACAGTGGCGTGCATGTTTACGTCCGCTGTATACAGCGTGATACATGCGGATAGCTCAAAATGCGTACAGATAACACGCCACTTGGCTTAAGAAAGTGGCCATGTAAGTTTACGCAAAGTCATGATATCACATTGTGGAAAGAGAGCTAAAAAGCATATTTGTGGAACTATTACTTTGAAACTGCGGGAGGGAACAAAAGAGAAAAACTGTATTTTAAAGGCTTGAAATCTAGCTAATACATTCTAATAATGTGTCTTTTACCAGAAACAGGTGTCGGGGCTGCCTGCTCTTCCTCGAGACCTTCATGAGTGTGCCCTCTTTGACAAACATCTGCCAAAGGAAACAACACACAGAGAAAAAGCATAAGAAAGGCATGTTCGGATGTCAAATTGTTGCTTACGGTAACTGTGTTTTAGACCCGATGAAGGCATTCAGTTACTGTTCTTCTGATGTCATAACAGAACAATGTGTTGCTGTGAGACAGTTACACTGGCCACATAATGCTCACCCTTCCGGGCTTCAGGAGGTCCCTCTTGCCCTTCACGCTGTACTCTATGTGGACCAGACGCAGCAAGTTCTCCTGAGGGAGCAGAGAGAGAGATCGTAGAGATGAAGGGAGATTATCCAGTGATGGACGGAAGAGGAGACAAAGAATGAAACTGTCCCTGTTTGTTCGTGAATGAAAGGGAGGGAGGCGGAAGGAGATGTGATACTGAAAACTGAATAAGGGGTGGGGGGGGGTGGGTGGGTGGGGGACAGAGATAGAAGAGCCTGTGTTTCAGCTGTCAGTCAGCCTGTGCGTGTGTGTCGGTGCATGTGCATAGAGGAGAAAAAAAAGCGAGTGTGATAAACAGAGGAGGCGATCCAAAAGGGAGGCACAAGGGATCTTGACAGTGTGAGGAGAGAAACACAGTGGGGGAGGGTCTGTAAATTATCTTCATTAATTGCTCATGTTTGAGGGGGGAGCGTAAGTCATGTCCACCCTTACACTGCTTCCTTTGTAATGATACACCTGGGACTGTATGATGACATCGTCTTTCCTCGCCCCTTGCGTTATTCAACAAGCTGCGGAGGCCGGCACCAAAGAGGGATAGACTCCTTCACTCCAGCATGCCATTTAGAAGAGGGATTAATACACAGGACAACCTCCACTGTCTAACTTCTTCACGCTTGATCTCCATCCGAAATTGCTCTTTCATTGCCAAGCAGAATATAAAGAGCCTCAATAACAGCACGCTGGGCAGTGAATATATCAAACTCAAAAGGAGCTAAACAGTCTGAATGTTATAGACACATGGAGCGTTTCCAGAGTAAACTCACCCCCTGTTTTAGATTGTCATTGGCCTGGTCTGCCACCTCGGACACAATCACCAAGGCAGCTGCAACACAAACAGAGAAAGAAAGAGGGAGATTTGCAACCCAAATTCAGTTAAGAAACACTCAGTGACTGTGACTCAACAAATAGGGCCTGATACATGTAGAGCAGCTGCAGTGTCAGTATGTCTTTGACTAAAAAAAGTCATGATTATGGCGCTGGTTTTTATGGAGCTCCATTCAGTAGGTTTACCTTGTGTGTCCTCGTATTCTTTAGAATCAGGAGAGAGGTTGTTCAGGTAATCTGGAGAAGACAGAAAAATAGTCAAGATATGAAAATATCATTTAAATACAATACAAAGCTTACTAAGAAAAAGTGTGACAATTTTTAGTTTTTTCTGTAAAATACAGCTTGTTCAGTGCACAAGGCTAATCCACAACATTATGCTAATATTCCTGTCTTCTCTACACATAGTTTTTAAAAGACATAAGTAACACATTCTTCCACATACATTACACATAAATTCATGAGCAATAAAAAACACACTTGCTCAGTTCAATATACTCAGCGGTTTGTGGCTTGGTTAAGGGTTTAGTATAGGTGACCAGATTTCTGAGACAAAATCCGGGGACATTTTCATCTCAGAAGACAGGTAATGTTTTTATCTTTGTAAAACGTAAAATGGGGACACTGCCCCAGGGGCGTCACTAGACCTAGAGCTTATGGGGCACAAGCCCCCCTAGGGGGGGTCCATTGGCATACTCCCCTGTAAGAAAATGTTGTCTATTTTAACATTTAAATACATCAATCTGGTGCACTTTGAAAATAAATTCAGAGGTTAGACTTGATTATTCTTATCTATGGATGGAAATATTTGTGCTGTAGCCTGAACTATTTTGCACTTCAGAATTTTAACCAAGCACACACAGGTGGAATAGTTTTTTCTTCATATTTTTGCATTAATGTTACTAGGAAGCATACCAGTAGAAATATATATTCATATTTGTAAGTGGGATTTATATAAGTAAGTGGGATTGTCTGGAATCTGGCAATATAATAACCATTATGGTGGGATACACTGGCTAAGCAATTTACAAAAATGTCTGTGCTGACACAAATAGTTTACATGAGAATACATTATAATTTTGGCCCAAAGTTGGAGACCATGTACAAATTTTGTTGCAATTTCAAAACTGGATTATGTGTTGAGTGAAGAGTTTGTGAGATATTTCACAGAGAGTAATGGGTGTGGAGAGATTTATGCAGAATGCAAATATGATAACATTTCATGTAAGTTCAATGTTAATTTTCTCGCAAACCATTTGTCACAGCAACTGGCGCTAATATCACTGGAAAGCTTAGATTCTGGTTGGGTTGTACCCGACTCATGCCTTTGGCTGTCAGAGGGAGAGCAGGAGTGCGGTTGTGAAGAAGTTGGTAATTTCATGGCGCAGATTAACACTTTTGCATACGCTATATCCGTGTCACATTCTCATTAGGGGCAGAGTAAGTAAGTAAGTAAAGTTCATTTGTATAGCACCTTTCACAGGTAAAAATCGCAAAGTGCTTCACAATAAAATGTAATACAGTACAACAGCCAGTTGAGGTGGTTCGGGCATCTGGTAAGGATGCCCCCTGGGCGCCTCCCTAGGGAGGTGTTCCAGGCATGTCCAGCTGGGAGGAGGCCTCGGGGAAGACCGAGGACTAGGTGGAGGGATTATATCTCCAACCTGGCCTGGGAACGCCTCGGGATCCCCCAGTCGGAGCTGGTTAATGTGGCTCGGGAAAGGGAAGTTTGGGGTCCCCTGCTGGAGCTGCTCCCCCCGCGACCCAACCCCGGATAAGCGGATGAAGATAGATGGATGGATGGACAATACAACAGCCCCCCTAAAGGTCTGATCCTAGAATTGCCCCTGCTGCTACTTCATACTTGTATGCCACTACACCTCAGAGGGAAATGTTGTAATGTTTACTGCACTACATTTATCTGACAGCTTTTGCTTTATTGCTTCAAGCTGGGCTTGTTTCTGCAACAGCTCATTGAGTATCGGATACATTAAAACTATTGAGGAAATATTTTCCTTTGACATTGGTCCAGCATTAAACGAGATCGCAACAGTCGGCAACGGCGAAACAAGCTACAATGTAAGTTAATAGGACGTCAATTGTCCAGCTTGTTCATAAAAGTGCTCGTCTTGCCACTGACAGGCTCAGATTAATATTCTAAGTGTCTGACAACATTGTGGAAAGGATTTCTAAGGAGGTCGACCTTTCTGTTAAAGAGTAAGATCCTTTTTTAAACATAAAAAGTCCGCGAAATTGCGTTCGCTAAACCCACCAGACTCCGTGTAAATAAACAGTAATTTTAGCATCGTAAAATGGGCATTCTAGAAAATCTCTGAGCTCTGAGCAGCGCTTGCTCTGGCTGTCTTGAGGCTGCGCGTGTAGGGTGCGCGACTATACGTTTGGTCAATGTTTTCTTTCTTTCATTCCAATTTCGGGTCTGTCGGTCACAGTGAAAACCGGGGACATTTCCGGGGAAAGCTCCAGCCGTGGACAGGTCACCGAAACCGGGGACGTCTGGTCATCCTAGTTTAGTATGATGAACAGTAGCTAACGTGGCAGTGGCAGTTAGCTAACGTTAGCAGAAATTAGATCGATATAGCTGACTCTTCTCTACATGTGCCACCGGTTACCCTAAGTTATAGCAGTCGTTGTTGTCCTATAGTTGCTACTACTGGCCTCAATCGCCACTATTGAGCAATTACATGGGCTTGCGATAAAGATTACTATAGTACGTGCGTGTGTTTTTGTTACCTGTGAGTAGCATTCGATATTGAAGGACTCTCGCTATAACCTGCAGCAGCTGGTGTTTCAGTGGGACTTCAGCTTCTTCTGGGCTTCTTCTCTGCACACACACATTTTTAAAAGAGGTAAATATAGATATCACAATTTTACATGGGTTACAAAAATGTTTGACGGATAAAACATGCTTAAAACTTGACACATTGTATCCTATATAAAAAAGGTTATTTTTAGTGTTCAGTTATTGAATTGTTAACTGAATACACCACTGATATCTGATCATTTCTCTTAAATAATATTACAGTGGAATTAAAATCTGGCTCAATGCAATGTCCCATCAAAGGGCATCCCTGAAATGCACCCAGAAAAACCACAGCTATATGAAGATAACCTCTGTGATGCTGCTCACAAGTGACCGTGGGGACACTATCGGACTGGCTGACCTTCACTCATCTTTTGAGCACACAAAAAACCTGAACAACTCCCATTCTTTTTCTCAGAGTAGTCATTTTCAGGTGAAAGGGGACAGAAATTGGCACAATCAAGGAGAGCTTTAGAAAATCAATCAGGATCTAATTGTCTCTGACAGGTATTTATGCCCTGAGCGGTAGAGGAGCAACGAGGGACTGGGCGCACACACACACACACACACACACACACACACACACACACACACACACACACACAGTCTGAGTCTTTTATAATCCAATGAAGTCCTATCCTTCATTAAAGAGGCACAGATAGCACCCTGCAGGAAACAGCATCTTCATTTTATTTACACGCACGCGCGCACACATGCAAGCACGCACACACGCACACACACACGCACACACACACAAACACGCACGACCACAAACACACACACACACACACACACACACACAAGAACCCACACAAGAACCCACGCAGACACACACTGAGCTCATCTCAGACACCATTGACAAACACATACAATATATTATTGATGCAACCCTCCACACACGAGCAGATACACACACACACAGACCTTGGGCTGGTGATGAGATAACACTAATTTGGCCTGTAAAGGGGAAGGGCTGGGATGGGAGTTAAACACACCACTCTTTGTCTTCATTATCACAATGTGGAATGCAGGAGTAAAAAGTATAACAGAGAGCTGATGCCTCTTTTAATGAGGAGGCCTTCACAAATACTCTTTTCTCTTTTTTAGTTTACCTTACATTTTCTGTCTCATCCTTTTCTCCCTAACTTAGGTCCTCAGTAACAACCTCTGTTTGAGTTTCTCTCATATTTCTGTCTCCCTCTCCTCCCTTTTCCCCTCTCTCCTGATCACTGCATGATGCATCAAGTACAATAATGACCAGCTCTTCATTATTATAATTCTGCTTGGCTTCAGAACATCCGCTCTCCTCAAGTGCCGCTTGTAAATTGTCATCCAATTGACACTTGTTCAGAGGAAGTGGCTTTCCAGAGATGGTAATTAGCGCGTGGTTTGTTTGGGTGAGCGAGCCAAATGGAAGAGGAAAGAAGAGGGAGTGTGTGATGCCCCGTGCTGGGAGATAACCACATAGGCACACACACACACAGGCACGGACGGACAAACAAACACACTTTTCAGACTCTGTCATGGCACAGCTGATTTGCTGCCTGCACACACACACACACAACTGATCTAATTGGGGAGTTGTAAAGGAGGCCGCTTCTCTAATTAGCTTCTGTCTGCCTCATTGCCCAGCTGCCTTTACAAGGAATTCACTCCATCGCTCTCTCCCTCTATCGCTCTCCGTCCACCTGCTGCACAGCCTCCTCCTCTCCTCCCGAGCTTCTTTGCACACAAGAGAAAACACACACAGACACACACACACACACATGCTTTACAGAAACAGGGGCCATGGCATGAATATAAATCCAAGCTGGTGTGCTTTGGAAAGAGATTTCATAAAACTAATTTCACATGATTCACACAATTTGGAATGGACATGCCCCCGCAAAACAATCAGACACCAGTGCTGTGCAACAACACAAACACTCTCACACAAAGGACACACGCACGCACACACACACACACACACACACACACACACACACACACACACACACACACACACACACACACACACACACACACACACACACACACACACACACACACACACACACACAGCACTGTGCAGGCCAATGTTTATAGATAGTGTGGTAAACAAGCAAGTGGCTGTGGAGAGGAGGCTTTAATCCTGTAAGGGTCTCGCTCTGATCTGATCAGGGTCTGTGGCTACTTCATCACTGTCATCACCACATCCACAATGAAATTACTACCACTTATACTGCTGGCTTATTGTAACTACAAAAAAGGCTGAGGAGCATGAAGGGTGGAGAAGAAAGCGATGTGTTGATATAGGTGAGGGTTTAAGTCAAGTCTCGAAACAAAGAAAGAGAATAAAATGGCAGCGATTGATAAAGAATGTACATTGTTAAAATCACGAGAAGAGCTGCAAGCAGTTAATAAAAACCTTCAAATCAGTATTTCCACTCCTATGAAGTATAAACACTTGTGAAGCATCACACAGCCAACAGATAAATGACGGTTGTTCCTCTCAGTAGTACGTATAGTGTATCCAGTGACCTGTACGATCCTTGCTCTCCCTCGGCTCTCCTCCCTCATTACAGTTGGGGTCACACAAACCTTGCAATTCCCAAGGCAGTGCTCTGATTCAGTGTAGCATCCATCATACACACACACACACACACACACACACACACACACACACACACACACACACACCTGGTGTGGGAGGGGGGGAGGACTGACCTCAGATGATAGGCTTATATGCAATATGGGACATGTAAATACAAAATACAGTGTGTATATGCAGTGGCAGGTGTGGTGTATCTGCCAGTGAACTGAGAAAAGATTATTGAATATGATCCTGGGTGTTAATTTTAACGGGTGTAAGAGGAATCACAGTCTTTACATGGACACGAATGGGGAGTGGGATATTCCGAGCAACCTTTTTGCAGAATAAAAATCTACTTGTATCCGTAGATCATATCATTATTGTATATCCTATAGGCTAATATGCAATTATTATGTATTTTTGTATCTCTTTTTTATACTATGTATATTGTATTATGTGTTATATGGACCTGTGTCTGCAATAAAGTTTATATATATTGCAAACATTTATCCTTCTTTTGCAAATTAATCATTTTATGACTACTCCAGATAGCAATTTGTGGTTTATGATGTGATAAATGAACTAACATCAACTTCATGAGGCTAAAATGAAGTGCCACAATATTGACTTTGATCAAGGTTATCAAGGGCTGACGTAGACCAGGTATATGTAAGATACTTAAGGTCAGTGTGATGGTTTAGAGTCTTCATCTCTCACCTCCACTCCCTTCTATTTACATTAGCTCCACTAAAGTCTAGAAGTGCCAAATTATTGCTGGGAAGGGGCAGCTGCTTCTGAATATTCATGAGCGGAGACAGTTGGTGCCTTGTCCGTTCCCGTTTCTTATCAAACGTGAATCGCCTGGAACCGTTGTGTCAGCCACTCACAGTGAATCAGATTACAGCATGGAACTAGTAACGCATACATTTTTTGGGGGGGGCGAAAGGTGCTGAGTTGAGTAGGAAGCTTTGTGAAACCCAACGTTTAACATAAATAGAAGCCTAGGAAAGGCTTGTCTATTTTTATTCAGGGTGACCTGTGTGCTGCTACACAGCATTTTCAACTCTGTAAATTGTAAATCAATTCTATAGACCAGGACACTGCCGCATTGAAATTAGAAATCTATTGATGTATCTCTGTAGTCTTATCTATAGGCTCTGTTAATAAACTGTCTTTTAATTAAAAAATAGTCATTGTTACCAGCTTGGACTTTACCCAATCCTATTCAACATGAGGATAAAGTATTGCCTAAGTGGACCAGGCACACAATCTGTGGACTACTGCGACAGCTTTAGAAATAGCTATTTTATTATTATTATTATTTTTTATGAATTTCAATCCCATCACCCAAATCCCACTTCCCTGCTCTCCAGGGAGTAAAAAAGATGAAGAGATCAATGCTGGACAAAAAATTAGTTTTTGGTGTTGAGTGGGTATAAAATATGCGAGCATGACAGTGGAAAGGTCAGTCCCATGGAGAGGAGTGGGATAGAGGGAGTTTTAGAAAGGCCATTTTCTCCCCGTGGAAGCCAAATGACAAAATCTAAGTTGAGAGCCGCGGAGTGAGTGCCAGGAGAAATACCAGGTTGGATCTCAGCTCCCTGGAAACACACACAAGGCTTCACTTTCCCTCCACAAACAGAGAAACTGAACCCGACATTTGAATATGGGACTGTCAAAATACTTCTCCCAGTGTTCCCCTACGAAGAGGTGATCTTTTGGTATTGAGCGGTGCGCCAAACCCACATTCAGTATGCTCAGTAAAATAATAGACACATAGCAACACAAGGGAAACATGGGAATAGACACAAAGTCTAACTGTTTATCTGCTCATGTTCTATTCTGACGGTTCAGTGTTTTACCTCAAATGTCTTGACGATGTTGGCGAAGGCCTGGTTGTCACTGCAGCTCCCCTCCAGTAGGGACATGCTGCGATCATACTCTGAGATAAAGGTGTCAAACACCCCAAAGTCCTCCCGACGTGACAGAATCACATCTACTATCCTTTGGCTCTCCTCCCTACACAGAAAGGAAAATCAGAGATGAAGTACATTCTCTTTACTCATTTCACACAGTGAATGTTTGTGATTTAAATCAATGCATAAATCCAAAGGTGTATGATATACAGAGCATTCCAAGAATCTGTAACTTATTTTGTTGTTGTAACCACTTTCCCTCAGCGAGTCTACTTCTCTCCCAGTTACTCATTTCTCACATTTTCCATAATGATGTTTGACAACCGTCAACAAAAAAAATGGAGATCATTTTAAGTTGTGCAAGTTGGAAAGTTTACAAAAATGCTACATTTATGGTGAATGCAATATGGTCTCTTAGGAATTATCATATGTCCCTTTTATGATTAAGGAACATCTCAAAATGTCACAATAACTCTAGAAAAACTTTATTTTAGGTTGTTTATGTTTAAAGGAATAGTTTGACATTTCACTTTCTTGCTGAGAGTTAGATGAGAAAATCCAATATATCATATCTGTCTATTTATTATATAATTTCTTTTGAGTTCAAATTAGTTTGTTGATTTTCTCTGATCTTCCTTATTATTGCCTCCATCACAATTGTCAACCTACTTAAGATCTCCAAACACATACATGTCTACCGTCCTTATATTTCGAACACCCCGACATTTATACACTTACACATGACATATACTCTATTTTCACACACCATTCCATCTGCCTTTTATCCCATCATCATCATAACTGTTGTATGCTGTATGCTGTATGTAACGGTCTTTACTGTCTGTCACTGTCTAAACATGTTTGTGCGCTCATGTTTTGTCTATGTATTGTATGTGTCATTTACCTTGTATGTCACTTTAAAATATGTATCATTTATATTTATATATATAATCAGCAGCTGCTTAGCTTAGCTTAGCTTAGCACAAACGTGTTAACAAGTGAGCGTAAGAGGTGTTGGTAGGACTTTTCACCTTTAGCCAGAGCCAGGCTAGTGGTTTCCCCCCTATGCTAAGCTAAGCTAGCTGGCTGCTTAGTTAGAATTGTTCATGTAACTCTCTAAAAGATGCATATTTCCCAAAATGTAAATCTAGCCCTTAAAAAAAGCACCAAATATAAGAATGACCATAGTGTGTTTCTTACCACTGACTTATGCGTTCCTCCAGCTCAGTAAGGATGCTGCTGTGGAGAGCGTAGACCTGGGGGAGCACGCCCAATATCTCTCCTAACTTCTGCGCCTCCAGCACAGGCTCCCTTTCCTCACCCACTGCCTCTGTCACTGCTGACCTAAAGTCCTGCAGGGAGAGGGAAAAAAAAGGTTTGTAGGAGATTTTTAAGAAGACAAAAACGTGTGGTAGAAAGGAATGAAGCAAATGGTTGTTAGGATGAAAGGGGAAAGTGAGGGAGTGCAGGAGAAAATAAAGTCATAGAGGAATGAAAATTGGAGAAAAATGGAAGGAAGGAAGGTCAGATCCTCCTAAACATCCTTCCTGCCACAGCCCCTTCGAATCACCTCAGTGACTCCCCGCCACTTTGGGCTCTGTCCAGGCACTCAGGAAAGGCGGCACTGCTTGCACAAGAGTTACACACCAGGTGCTGTTGCATAAAGACCTTGGTACTCAATAACACAATGCTGTTTTGTACATAGTGCCCACTTTTCATTTCTCTGTAGACATTCAGGTCCACTGAAGTCCATTCAGCACACATAAAACATAAGCAGCAGGCATTAAGAGCTGCAGTGTCAGAGACTAAGAGGACTAATATGAGGAGTTATGTCACCTGGGAGCAAAAAACCAGGGGAGAGGTTATTTATCTACTCAGCAAATGAAGACAAAAATAGATAAAAGTAGGTGCGGAGTCAACAAACGATGTTTTAAAAATCTCTGTTTTTCTCTGTGGGCCAAGCTGTCTGGCTAACTAACATCATAACATCATAAAGCCTTTGTGTGTCCGTAAGGAATGAGTGTCGGGAGCCCATCTATTCTAGTTCTGAGTAAAGCACAGTCATAAAACAACAGTTGTCCCAGTCGGCCGCGACCTGATGTGATGACACTGGGCGCTTCAGAACATGCCGTTCATCATGCGCAATCAATCGCGTATGTGTTAACATTTAACATTCATCACATCTGCCGCGAAGAACAGCTACTTTAACGGCTCTGGTTGACCTCTTACTCCCAGGTACACACACATACACACACACACACACACACACACACACACACACCAGACACACACACACACACACACACACACACACACACACACACACACACACAACAACACAAATCCATTTCACCCGATCCACGCTCCACCTTATCCCTATTTGCCTCACGTAAGGCAGGTCAAGAAGCAACGTTAAGCCGTTGGTTGAGCAGCCAGTCATGCTCGGTCATAACTCAGCACAGAGAATCTGTTCAGAGGTCACAGGTTACAAACGAGAAAAAATAATAAGCCTGAGTCTCATATGTTGAAGCTGTTATAGGGAAAGTCCTTTAGAAGAGGAGCATGTCCTCCCTTCCTATGTGGAGACAGGGTCTGGAAATTCTTTGTATTCTTGTTATTCCTTATCAAACAATGGAACAATAGCTCATGTGTGCCTCTCATTTAGCGCTACTCCTGTTTTTTCCCCCATGTTTGGGCATGTTGTTTCCCAGCAGAATAACTCAGTTTCATGCTAATTATGACATCAGTCTGCATGAAACGGTAACTAATATCTCAACACATCACAGTTTGAAGTTTGAAGAATAATAAGACCCTAACACTAGCACCTATGCATTATGCAACAGCAAGATAAAAAAAGCTCTCAATGTCACCTTTGAAAGGTGGCAAAAAGATTAAATTAGGTGGCATGGTAACACTGAAGAAGAGCGCAAGCCAAGGAAACTCACTATCATTCATAGTGAGAATTTGTGAAAGCACATTATTTATACTGAAAAACAGATTCAGTGGTTCTAACTACACTGTCAACATGTCACTTCTGAAGCACTGATGCCCATATTGACTTGCAACATATGTTTCTGTTTGGCATGCAGCTAATTAGTATAATTGAGCACCATGATGACATTGCAGATTTATGATTATTAGAGGCGTCCATTGTATAATATTTGCATTGCTTGCTGTTTAGTGGCATCAAATTACACATTATACAAAGCAGCAGCTTCTGTACCCAAAGCAGGTTTCATAAATCATGGAGAGGGGCACACTTAAGAAATTCAGGTTATGACCTTATTCAAGGTTATAAGGTAGAGGCTGACTGATGGGCTTCTCTGGGTTCAATGACTCTACCTGTCAGATTCGTACTGGAAAAACCATCACCTTAATAGCAACTCTTCCACACCATTCTTTAAAAGGTGTTACCTATCTGACCTCTCCTGTATGACTTTCCTTTTTGATTGAAATTAAATAATTGTTTTAACTGTTTCAATGTAATTTATGTGGTATTTTTTGGTTAATATCCTCCTTTGTTGCTAACCCTGCAGGGATGTGGTCTTGTTTTGACAGGCAGTGAGTGAGAAATGATGGAAATAGATGACAACATTTGGGAGTGATGCATTGCTGTCCTCGAGAGGCTTACCCCAGGCTCACCTTTAAATCCTCTGTCCTGCATTAACTACACTCGTTACTCTACTGAGCGGAGAATTCTCCATTTTATGGCTAACCTGGTCATAAGAGCTTAAACCGTGCATCCGATACCGATACAACCACTATAAAAGGCCTCAACAGCCTTTTTGTGACCTTTAGGCGGCACAACAGCTGGGTTGCTTGAGAATACATATCAGTACACATATCAGTTGAGTAAGCATACAAGGACAGCATCAGTAACAGTGCCTGGTGTACACACGCTGCGTCATCTTACAACTGACCACTCCAGAGTGCAATATATCAACTTTGTCAAGACCAGGAAGTAGATGTTGCTGCAACAACACTGATAAACCTTAGCAGAGCCTTACAACAGGGAGGGGGGAGAGACAGAGACTAGGGAGCAGACGCACAGGATATGATGTTATCAGTAGGTTTTCAATAAAGTTTAATATAAAGCCTTAAAGCAGGAGACATTTAAAGCTAATGTGCCACACTTATGGGCGTGGTAGTGAAAGTATTCTTACCTCTTGAAGGTACTTGAGTGCACTGACGTGTCTGGAAAACAAGAGATTTAATTAAACTGTGAAAAGGAATTTACAACCTTATACACAACTACGATCATCCTTCTACAAGACTAATTAAATTATCTAAATTATGCACGATGAGAAAACTACATCACAAGAATGGTAATTGTGTAACGGGGCAAGGGCAAAGCCGGTGTGTTTAATAAGTTACACAAGACACTTGTATAATTAGCTGTCAGTTACTCTGCATGCACGATGAATTAGCTTTGGAGCAGGAGAGATACAGTTGGAAGGAATAGGAGAGCAAATAGAGGACCATAAAAAGACAAAACACCAGATTTGGATGCAGCGTGTTTGTGTGCGGTGACATGCAGGAGAAGTGTGCAAATGGGGGAATCGAGTGCAGATACTTACAGTCTCTCTGAGTCGACGAGCTCTTTGGCAACGTAGAAAGCTCGGGATCGGCCATCAATCTGGGTGACAGGGAGGGAAGGGAGGAACACAGGTAATGTTTAAAGGCCCTCTGTGGACATTTATTCCTCTCAAACATTAATTGGAACAGCTACGCAGCAACCAAGGAGAAAAGCAAATTCACATTTTTTGTTAGATTTCTGCTGTCAAATAAGACTGATTATTTCATTACAGTGCAGCATAGACATGAAGGCTTTCTCAAATACGGGACTTTTAAATTCAGCTGCATTATGTATGAGAGGCTGTGTGTGTGTGTGGCGACAACAATGCTGCCCATTGATTTAGAGGCTAATCACAGGGTCTCAAAACATCCGAGCCAAAACATAACATTGAAGCCATTTAGGGGTTTACCGGCAAGGCTCCTGTGCATTGTCAGTGTTATTCTTTCCTTTGTGGGGCATTTCACAAATACTGCATTAAAATCACACTGATCCTGATTTCCTCGAAACACAGTTGAATTAAATGCATCTCTGGCCCTCTCCCTCCCTGCTTTTTTCCTCAATTTATTGTATTTTTTCTTTGAAGAAGAAGAAAACAAGGAAATGCGTGTCGCTTTGTGGAAGCTGTGGTCTGATATTATTATGGTAGCAGGAAGAATGGGGTTACTGTAAAATGGCTGCCTTTTATTCTACAGAAGTCTGGGGAGTTTAAGGTGATACATTTCAACAAGCTTGATATCTCCATAGTAGGGCTGTGGTCGATTGAAGAAATTCTTAGTCGACTAACACTCATTAAATTGTATCGACTAATGGATTAGTTGATTTAATTGAGAGATCTGTAAATCTGAGTTTCTCTGCAAAGAGTCATGCAAAAGCACCACTTTAATTCTTGTGTTAACCAGAGATGTGCTCGTACGTTTCTAGGAAATAAGTCATTCAGCATGAAAAAAGCATAAAACATGACTAAAGAAATCTATGTTGACTAAGACCAAAACGACCGATTAGTCAACTAATAGACTAAGAGGGAACAGCCCTACTCCACAGAAGATAAAGCCACAGCAGTTTCAAAGCATCCTCCCATAGAGACGTGTACAGTAATTGCCATTAGGTTCTGTTATTCACTCCTACTATCTTATGTTATGATGTCATTTTTAGTCAAATCCGACAACCAATTCCAATCTAGGGCCTATTAATAGGTTGCTCATTGTGTTGATTTGGTCCTCCAGTTGGGAGCTCGGAGGATTGAATTAACCACCTTCCACCCTGCTTTCATTTGTCTCTGTATCCCATATCTCACCTGTCGATCATAACTCTGCTCAGCCACCCCCTCTTCCTCCTCTGAAGTACGCCCGTGGTCCTCGTCCGCTGACAGCCCAGCAGAGACGGGGTTCAATGGGAAAGGCTCTGTGTAGGCACTGCCAAGGGAGGAAAAGACAGCATGACTACAGCCAAACAGCACTGGTACTGAAATATGAATATATAATACTATCACAACATCTACACTATAGTATGCGCTGTATAGCACTGCTTTAACTCTAAATAAAGACACTGACTATTTGCAATTGGGAATGCAGGAAGGCATTGATGACACTAATTCCAAATAGCACATTTATAGTAAATCGTTGCAGCAGCATATTCTCAAAACACTGAGCAATAAGTCCCCTATAAATATAGGTTTTTCCTTTTCCTGTGTGTGTCTCTGAACATTTCCACTCCTCACATGGAGTCCTCCAGTGGCACACTTTAATCTCTTTCATCATTAGTTCATCTAACAGATGGCACAGTTGTGTTCGTA
Source organism: Perca flavescens (assembly GCF_004354835.1). Taxonomy (NCBI): domain Eukaryota; kingdom Metazoa; phylum Chordata; class Actinopteri; order Perciformes; family Percidae; genus Perca; species Perca flavescens. Next base: position 33,379,711 of record NC_041334.1, on the reverse strand, counting down.
CACTGGTAATCCTTTTGTGTGCTGCTGTACCCAAGGGGGGCACACTGTAGGTCATTTCACATGTAATCCCTTTTATTGCTACCCGTGGTAATTATTAAAGACCCATTCAGTATGTTTGACCAAATTCATTTTGCCACTATAACAGGATAACAAGTATTGTCAAAGCAGCTGACAGCTATGGGACAGCTTGTCATATAGTTGTCATATAGCAGCAGGTTTCACCAGAAATGGAAAGGTTGCATTGCATACTTGCGATGCAATGTGTCCACTTTCTCTATGACATACTGTATTTCTACCTCATCTGTGCAGAATGGTTTATGTTAAACAAATTCTTGCTCTTGCTCCAGAAATGGGGGAAATATTTTATAAGGACTTTCCCTCAAATTGTCAAACAAACATATGCATATGTTCCTATCTAGAGCTGCAGAGATTAGTCCATTAATCGATTAGTCGATCAACAAAAAAATAATTGCCAATCATCAATTCATCGTTTTACTGTAAGTCCTCTTTCAAGCACTAATGTCAAACACTCTCTGGTTCAAGCTTCTTAATTGGGACAATTTGCTGTTTTTGTTATTAGGGTATTTGGTTTTCTTGTTTTATTGCCTGTCAGGCAACTAAAAAAGCAATTTAAATACATGACATAGGGCTTTAGGGCATTGGGATTATGAGAAATTGTGATTTATTTTTCTTTTGTTCTGGCATTTTACAGACAATAATGAATGTTTGTCCTGATGTTCTTAAAAAGCCCCCTGTGTGTGCAAAGAGTAGATGGCTATTAGAAGACCAAAGGTTAACAGAGTTGCCGCCACTGGACTTCATCTTCATTCAGACGCACTACTTCATGAAGTTCACACACACGCACACACACACGCACGCATGCACGCACGCACGCACGCACGCACGCACGCACGCACGCGCACCCCTATTGGGTGGGCTGAAGAAAGCACAAATAGGCCATTAATCATGGCTGACCTCAGAGCAGACAGATCAACTTGGTGTGGGCTCCTTGGTGATGTTGGGGAGAGAAAGAGAACAGGAGGGATGGGTCTTCTTTTAACTCATTCTTGAGTTCTGATTTATTCTACAGGGGAATTCCTTCATATGTCCAAGAGAAATGCGCCACCACGGATTCTCACCTTCACCTTTTCACACTTGACCATCAACAAGCGCAAGGTCCGAAAACACACCTTCTGTGCTGTAATGGAGGGTTGTGTCCAATTTATAATACTGTCTCCCAGACAAGCCCAACAGAAAACTAAAAAAAACTATAACTTCAAATAGTGAGATTGGAATAGTTTCTTTTTTAAATTACATCTCACTTTTCTTGGACAGAAAACATTAACGTTTGAAGTTGATGTTCTAATTTCTTCTATACCAATGTAGCCCATTTCTCACCATAAAATCCCCAATATAGCTTTTGTTTAGCTCCATTCAGCTTCATATAATGTTACATATTTAAACTTGCGAATATGTGATATTTGTAATATGGCAATACGTAAAAGCCTAAGACCATTAAGGCAATGCTATTATTCTAGCAGATTGTAATGTCTTTTATAACACAGCCAAGTTAAATATACTGTGTGAGATTTAGAGGAGGACACATTGACTCTCTGTGAAAAAGACCTTTATTCCACCAATGCCCTGTGAATTTGATGATGCCTGTAATATGTAATTCAATTGAGCTAAACATTGAATATTAAAATATATATTGAGTGCAATCAGACAGGCCTGTATATGAAATATGAGCAGCTGAATAGGTTCATTAGCCCCCCACCCCCAATCAAGAGATTGGGAGCAGTTTTAAATTGTTTGCTGCTTTTAGTGTTGATGATTACATGTAGCCTGTGGCGGCTGTGCTGCTGCAGTTGTGACAAGGTTTGATGAAGTGATTGGTGAAGACGCTGGCGCTCTGACTGCTGCTACCTCACCTGTGATGTGGTAGAAGACGACTTTGGATAATAATAACCTCACGTCATGTAACAGGCTGTGAGTCAGGGCCACATACAGTGCTGCTCATGAGTTTAGGAGCCCATGCTAAAGTTGACTAAAAAGAGGAATTAAAAAAATCATCTTTTGGAAATTGATCTTAATGCCTTAATTACGAAATTAGGAAAATCCAACCTTGAAGGACACCAATTTTCTTTGTGAATGAATAATGTATCGTAAATAAATAAATGTTCTTCCTTAAAATACAGGGGCCATAAGTATATGTTAAATTCCCATAGAGGCAGGCAGATGTAGATTTTTAAAGGCCAGTTATTTCATGGATCCACGATGCATCCTGCATAGTATAGCCCCACAAATAGCCCCACATCATCACATACCCTACCATACGTAGAGATTGACATGGGGTACTTTCCATAAAATCATCTCTCAATGCAATCCTGGATCCATGAAATAACTGGCCTTTAAAAATAAAAATCTCCCTGCCTCTATGGGAATTTAACATAGGGGTGTCTATACTTATACTTCCTGTATTTTAAGGAAGAACATTTATTTATTTATGACACATTATTCATTCACAAAGAACTTTGGTGTCCTTAATAGTTGGATTTTTTCCTATTTTTTTAATAAAGGCATTAAGATCAATTTCCAAAAGAAGATTTTTTTATTCCTCTTTTTAGTCAACTTTAGCATGGGTTCCTAAACTCATGAGCAGCAATGTATGCAACAGTGTTGTAACCTCTGCTCAATTGTTTTCAGTTGATTTATCCTTTACGCCACTGTACCAAGAGCACTTCAGGGGTGTATGAAGCGATAGGCTGGAGGCATTCCTGTCAAACTGGAGCAACAATAACAGCAGACCTGGCATTCCTGTTGGTACCACACCTCATCTTGTTGTTCAAGGGAGAGTCTGGGAACCTCCACCCCACCACGGTAACCCCCCTCTCCTCCCTTCATCCTATCTGTCCTCTCCTGTCTCCACCTCCCTGACTCCCGCCATAGCCCCGCCCTCGTCCTGCATTTCCTGTAAACATGCTGGTGGGAAGCTCCTAGGCTGGACACTTCCTCCCCGGGGATGACCTGGCAATGACCTCAGAGCGCATGGCACCAGGCCTGGCGAGCCAACGACACGCCCTGTCCACCACCTCGCCACACAGCACAGCCACCACCCAGTACAACAATGTACTTAAGATGGCTCCCTCATCACTACTAACGCTAACATAACAGTGGGTGGAGGAGCTGTTTTAGAGGCCATGGCTGGGCTTTGTCATCACTCTGAAGAGGCTCATGTTGAACTGTTTGACACCAAAGGGTAAGCTAGAGATGTACATTTTTGCACACATAAGCAGTATCGTACTGAACATACCACTATAGCTCTGTTCACTGTTAACACAACCCATCTGCATTACGGGTGTGTAAGTCTACCTGGAACTGCTTAAGTTGAGCACAATCACAAATCCGGGGCTTTATCTGCTAACACGTCTTTTCAACGCTCATTTGTTGCTACAAGGCTACTTGGCAATGGCAGTTCTGCTGAGACTGCACACACACACACACACACCTTGGTTCGGTTTGGGATGAATCCTTAGTGCGCCTGTTCATTTTCCATTGTACACTGTGGTTGTTAATGAACATGTCTCTTTGCGTACCCTGAATGCTTGTGCTAAAGTAGTGTCTGAATGGGACTATACATTAATCACACAAGTGGAAACAAGCCAGGCCTGTGGAACAGCAGCTTTGTGAGTTCTCCTTAAAATGCGTGTCTGCTACTGTAGGCACAGTCCCTTTGTGTGCAGTGCTCTGGGGCCATTTGGTCATTTTCCTCACCACAAAAATCTACTTTGTCTCTGTGGGTCGACAGCGTCAATGTCAAGCAGACAGACTTTAGTGTAAGATGTACACACAAAGCCAGGGACAAACACCTACACTGACTACACATGACTACACATGCACACACATGTATACACAAAAAAAAAAACACCCCATATACACACAGCAAAAAGTGGCCCTGGCAACAGAAGCATCTCCGGGGGGAATGCAGTGAAGGCGAGGCTACAGGACAGATGGGTTCTTTGCATCTCTGTGAGTGGTGTGAGACCCCCCCTCCCACACACACACACACACACACACACACACACACAATGAGCCACATCGATAACATCACTGGGAGAAAAAGAGCCATCGCTGAGGTCTGTCTGGGAAATGGAAGTGTTTCAAATGTAAATACACTGTAAATAAACAGTAAGGAAATCACAGCACAGTGTTGCACAGAATGTCTGGAGGAGACAAGCTTTCTTTGTGTAAGGCAGAATATATATGAAAGACAGTATCTGCTAAATAAAATGGAAAATGTAAGCCTTTTAAGAAGCTCTTGGTAATGACCTATCTCTTTGACTACACACAGGTCATCAAACACAACTATTTTATTAAGACTGGGGAAAGACTGTAGCCCAGCCTGGCTAAAGCTGTGGCACAGGCCGGGGTAATTTGATACAGTCTGACCGCAGTGATTCCTCACTCTATCACACACTGCAGTAAATCCTGCAACCCTTAAGGGTCCAATGAAAGAGAAGCACTCGGGAGAGAGCTACTTTAATAAAAGCCCTCCTAAACTTAACAATAAGTGTCAGGTACAGGAGAGCAATTACACCAGAGCTGCTCTTGCTCCCTTTCTCCTATTCTTACTTTTCCCTCCCCCACCTCTATATGACTTTTATCGCTTTACTCTTTGTATTTTCACTCTTCTAGCACATCCCCTCCCCTCGCTCTCTCAACTTTTTCTTTATCCTTCTTCACTTCATTGTGTGAAAGGAACCCCCCTACATTTTTTCACTTTTAATTGCAGACCATAATGATTTTCTCTAATGTGAGTAACCTGCGTTCAGTGAGCTTTCCAATTGCCATTAGCTGTTCTATCACCTCCGACTTGGAAGCAGCGGCACCAGATGTGACCTCTAAATCCACCAAATGAAAAACAGGAGTAAGCTCTCCCACAAGCATTGTCCATCTTCCCAAAGCCAGCGATGCCTGACATAGCAGGCTGCTCATCTCTCACTGAACATTTTTCTACAAGAGGGAGATCCGATTCTACTCAGCCAGATGCCCTCCGCTCATCTGAGATAGAATATATGTCAGCGGTTCAGGGGTCAAGATTGCCCCTCTGAACAGCTAGGTCCAGGCTTATCAGCTCAATGGACTATTTTAAGAGTTGTTATTTATTTTAAGAGATAAACATACTTGCTTATTCTACAGACTACAAACATGAACATTAAAAATGGTTTCATTCAACTATTCTATTATTTGACTAATTGTGTAAGCTCTAAAATGAATCGTGCTGATGTTACGACATTAATGGGTCAGCACACCGAAGTTTGTGGTACCCAGCCATGCAGGTAATTTTGGTTTTATTCATTTCTATTTGATTTCTGCAGTTTGCAGCAGAAATTTCAGAGAAAGGTATCTCAAAACCTGGGCAAATAAAACAAAATTACCTGTATGGCTAGATACAGTACCACTACAGTAGAGTCAAGGTAAAACATGTAAAGTAAGGTAACGCATGTTTTTTGTAACTTGGGTGAATCAACCCTTTCAGGTTTGCTTGGAATTATATAAAGCCATTTTAACTTTATTGAGCTTTTACAATACCTTTCAGAGTCTGCATTCGATGTCTGGGTTATGCTGTCAATCCCAGGGAAACTATTCATATCCACATAGCCATCATTCTCATTGCAGGCAACTGTAGTGCGATTTGGGTCCTCAAAAAACTCAGTGACAGTGTGGGACCTGGTGGGTCTGCCTGGGATCTGGATGTTCTCATAGTCTGAGCTCATGGCTGGGATGTTTTCATAGTCTGAAGTGTCCGCACTGGGGAAGGAGATGGAGCGGGGTTTGGTCAAAGGCAGTGGCATGGCGGAGCGCCGAGAACGCTCCTCGAAGGACTCCACTCTGGAGACGCCTCTGCCATAAGCTTTGAGGTCTCCTTTTCTCCTCTGGTGGTCTTTGTGGAGGAAAAATGGGGATGGCAGGTCTAAAGGACGCTGCTGGGGGTTCACAATATGGGACTGAAGCTGAGGAGAGCTGCCAGTGCTTCTGCAATCAAGCTCTATGAATCTTGCTGGGCCGTGATGGCTGGACTCTGAGGAAGATCGTGAAGAGCGGACGCTTCCATCACTGAAACCCTTCGAATCAGTCTTCCTCTTGAACTTGAGCGCCAGGAAGCGCTTGAAGGAGGACTTCTTTTTAGGTATGTCATTGGGTTCATGCTGGATCAGGAGGGATGGGGAACTCTTGGTGACTGGTCTTTTAGTGATGTATGCCAGCTCAAAGGGTGGTGGGATGTCCACTAGAGAGGTTGGTGTGGAAACCCCACTGGATGATCGATGGCTACGCTGGGAAAAACTTCCAGAAGAGCTTATGACACATGGGAGTGAAAGAGTATCATCTTTCCTCTTCATCCTGATGTCATCCTTCAGAGAGTTGTTGATCTCTGTGGGAGTGGTCAATGTCAATTCTGGACCCTCTGCAGACCGGGAATAAAACAAGAAGCGGCGAGACTTCATAGACGGGATTAAACAGTTGACCCCAGGCGGCTGTGAATGGCTTAGTGGTTCACTGTTTTTATCTAAGGCCACTGTGCAGTAGTCATGAGTCTGGTACTCTGTCCCTGTCTCCTCTGGCACAGTTTCTGGGACATAACCCGTAACTTTCCCAGAATAAGAGCGTGATCGGGTGACTATAGTCTTCCGATCAAGTGTCACAAAGTTCTCCCCTTCTGAGTCAAACCCTGCCTCTTCGTATATATGCTCTTCACTGTCCGAGTCTGTGTCCTCATAGTAAGGCACAATATGGCAGTCTAGTTCCTCAATGTCTTCTTCAAAGGCCTCAGTGGTGTGGGCAAACACCACCCTGTTGGTGAGCTCAGGGGTGCGGCCTACTTCTAGGTCTGCTGGCACTGTGATGTTGCACAACCTGAGGCGAGGCTGGCAGCTTGATCGCTGGCTGAGGAAAGCCTGCTCTCGTTTAGCTGTTCTCTCTTTTGCAGTTTTTCCTTTGATATGTTTCTTTTCTGTTTCTTCCTCTTCGTCATCATCGCCTATCTCGACATAGTCTTCCGATGAGACACATTCCAACCGCTCATCCTCTGCTTGAAGGCAGAGGGAATCGTCAATGTTTGCATACTCATCTGTTGACTCACTGTCTTTTGCTTTGTCTTTGTGTTGATTCAACTCCTCTGTGCCTTCCTCAATCTCACCCTGTTCTGACAGGGCTTGCTTATCCTCTAGCTTTTCCACGTCATCTGATGACACATAGTAAGGTTCCTGGTTAGAAGCACCTGCTGCTTGCAGTTCATTTGAAGGTTTCTCATCCGGATCATCCTGACTCCACTCTGGATCAGCGGTGCCAGTCATATCTGGCAGAACAGCTTCAATGACTGCATAAGGCCCAAACACATCCTCAGTGCTGGATGTGAATCGAAAACAGCCAGAGAGGTCCTTGGTGGCCCGTTCTGGTTGCCATACCCCTGTTTCCCCTGTTTCAGCTGTGTCACATGACTCACATGTATCACTAGCATCATCTGTGGGGCCAATCACATCATAGGGATACTCTTCAGTTACAGTTGGAAGCATGCTGAATCTAAATGCAAATCCTCCAGCTTCCAGCTCGGTCTCATCTGTGTGTAAATCAGAGTGCACACAGTCCTCACTTTGTTCACTGTCAACTTCATTACGTCCAGTGTCATTGTCCTTATCACCCTGACTGATGTGATCAAGATTTTGTTCGTCTGAGTGTCCTGTAGAGTCACAAACAATTTCAATTTTTTCACTAAAACTCTGTTCCTCCTCTTCTGCCTCCTCTCCTGTTTCATCCTCCATTTCATCAGTGTGATTGCCACCTTCAGGCTGGTTCAAGTCATTGTCAGTGTTTTCATCCTCAGTAGTGTCATCAGGAGAACCATCATCTGCTTTGACTGTGTCCTGAGAGCCTATGCTGTCGCCATCATTATCAAATATGTCTTCTTCTTTTTCTGTTTCGTCCTCAGTTTCTCTTTCTGCTATTTCCTCTTCGTCATTGTGTCCGGTGCCACGGCCATTAACCCAGTCCTCTGCCTCACTTTTCTCCTCTTTGTCCTGATTCTCCTCAGCCATTTCCTGCAAATCTTCTGTCTCCCCATCACAGTGAGCCAGGTCTCCGTTACTCAGGCTCTGTGGGGGGCAGAGCTCCTCTTGTGTGTGAGGCTCATACAGGGGTCTGGGCTTTGGGGCGACAGGAGGTTTTGGACCACGGACAGGGAGACACGGCCTGGACATCAGTTTGGACTGCACTTTGATGGTCAGATGACTGCGAACCTGTGGTCGAGGGACTTGCATTGGATTTTGAAAATCTGTGCAAAGAGAAAAAAAAAGTTAATTAGAATAAAAGTAAAAGCAATTTGATATTTTCAGTTCTTCTGTTTTACCTAATATTGAATATAAATATATGTGGGTCCTGTTTTGATATAGAATGCTAAGAGGAAGTCAAATCCTGTACAATAGTCAGTGACATGCAGAATGCTGCAGGGGACATTATCAGCAGGAAAAACAACAGAGCCACAGGGTACTTAGAGGAGGAACAATAACATCTCCCTGTCTGGGAAATGACACATGCAGGTTGGACAAAAATAGCAGAATTAGATTTAACAAATGATTGGCTAACTGTCATCAAAAACTTTAAAGATGATTTTGTTATTGCTCCAAAAATGCGTTATCTGTATTTAAATTTGACACTGAGCATCTTGCTTTTCAATTTTGACTTTACATTTAGTTAAGTGTTAAAAATCGTCAAGTCATTAGAGAGCACTGCTTACGAAATTTAGAATTGTCATGAAACACACCCGTACTTAACAAAGTGTGTACACCCTGTGTCTCTTCCTGTTATTTAGTACCTGCCCTGACGCACATCCTATTAAACCCTGTGTGCACTCTTTCTATCTCTGAGTGTTTTCTCTCACTCTCTTGTAGTCTCTCTCTCTCTAGACATCAGTTTAATATGAGTTTTTGAAGAAACTGCCTGTCATTGCCATACATTTCTTTCTGGCCACAATTATATTTTTTTCTTTTAAGAATTCCAGATTCATTAGCTGCTCCAGCAGCGCCTCCTTGGACTCCACACAGGATGTCTATGGGGGGAAGGACATTAACACCATGGCCCCCCATCACTCCTCCATGAACCTCTCTAGGAGTACAGATTTTCACAACACAAATGGACTTCCTTCTCGTCATTCTTCCCTGATTGTCACGAAACATACTCACACAGACACACACATATATGCACACACGCACACTTTTTTTCTGCTGAAAAGGTCCTTTGAGTAACTCAAAGAACAATAAAACTGGTAGAGAAAACAAGGGTCCCAGTCTGACAATGCACCCAACTGCAAAAAACAGGATATGAATTATGCAACAAGAATTCAATTAAAACAAATGTTTGAAAAACAAAGGAAGAGATAGACGGGACCTTGGTTGTGCCAAACTCACAGGATATCAACTCAAACTGTGTCCTCATCATGAAATGCCTCTCGTTAAACCTTAACAACCTGTCTAAAATCCAAAGTGACTAATCAGAAAAAAACAAAATAGGACATTATTTTCAAAATAAAGATTTCCTTTGACAGAAATCACATCTTCATTATCATTTTCACCACTTTCACTTAAATTCACAGGACACTGCACTTGACGTTACCTTCCAACAAAGGCTCTGTCTATTTTCACAGACAATGATTATAATCCTAACCCTATTAGTCTACTAATCCTAGAACAGACCCCCCCTCCCCCCCCAACTTTATTGCAACTTTATCCATTACTATAGATTTAAACAAATGTCTGTATACAAATTCATCTCACTATCATTGCTGTTATGGGAAAACTATTAACATAATTTCCATGAAAATCCAAGTAGCAATTAATCCATAGCTCTGTTTATTTCATTTTACCTATGGAATAACTCATTTGAAACACTACAACAGGTTGCATTTAGTTGCAATAAATATCAATTTGTATGTCAAATGGGTGGAAAATAAACAGATGAAATAGGCTTTCAGATAGAATCAACCAATTAAATTAATTACCACCCCCATCACTTACACATTTAACACATGAACACACACCCACGCCGTCTCACTTTGTTTGCTGTAAAACATTTAAAGTTTGATTTCTGGACTCTTTACAGGAATATAAAAGATTAACAACTAACCTGCGTTCATTGTGGACCATCATCATCCTCGGGAACAGACAGTTATCCTCATGTTTCCCCACACCGACCGCGTCCCTCGAAATGACGTGGAAACTTAATCCAGATACAAACACAATGCGGGAAAAATCAAGTGGTAAAGGAAGACTTGTTGACCATTATCGTCTTGGTTTTCTCCAGTGTGAGCCTACTTGTGGAAGACGCCCCTAGTTCGGCAGTGTTCGCAGAGTGTCAGCTGAGCTTTTAAGCGGCGTGCATCTCCAGTGGTGATGCTACAGTAAACTGGTGCGCTCCTGTGTGGAAACGGGAGGTGCTGCTTGGTGCTTCCTGAGGCAGGACTAGCCGAGCCTACAGCACGGCGCGGACACGGAGCGCAAACCAAACCCACTATATGTTTCATTTTTGCAATGCACAGCGTTACATCTTTTTTATTTTTATTTATTTATTTTTATTCACATTTGGTCATGTTTTGTTTCAGGACACTGCTCCACAGATGCAATATTCTAGAGACCAAATCCACTCAGAGTGAGAGATTTGGAACGTAACGGAGGAGACTATAAGCCAATAATGGTTGATTGTGCTGATGGGCAGCTTTAAATCTGCAGCTACTGTTTTTGCACAAAGATTTTTTTTTTTCTTTTCCAATCAAATATCTGTTGGTTCGGTGCATGGTGCAGGTCCCTTCACTGATTGACAGCAGTTGGAAAGTTAAGATCCACAGTTACATGAGCTGGTAAACTGTGTCATAACGTACTTTTCATGCTTAGAATGACTGGAAAATGTAAGCTAGAGAGAAGTACACAGTATATATATCAGATATTTAGAAATATATTTAGAAAAATATTCTTCTCAGTGTTTTCTCCAGCGTGTTTTTGCTCATGTATTATTTCCTGAACCAGAACAGTGCATAGAAAGGTTCCTAAAAGCAGTTTCCAAATACAGTTTCTGTAGGACACCAAAGCTTTTGCTATTGGCCAGGCTTCCTGGCCCAGGCATCTGTTGCATGATTGAATGAATGCAAGCCTTTAAAAACCTCTCTTCATAACAGGAAACCACTCTCCCTGTTTCCTGCACAACAGGCAACACTTCCTTAGCAACAGATGGGGAGGTGATGTTAACCCCTTAGGTAACCTCTAACAGAGCTGATTGACTGATGCTGTGCAGAGCCTGATGGTTCGAGGAACAGACAAACTTTGACCAGCTTTAGTCCGGGACTCATTATGTGCTTTCAAGGACAGAGGCACCTTGTGCAACACAGGGGGAGGCTGGGATCGTCGCCCACAAGGGGTCTTTGATTTGTCAGCTCCCAACACCCACACGCTGAAGGTCAAACAATGGAGCATACTTCTGGGATTTTTACAGCAGAGTTTAAAAAAAGATAGTGATAGAGTAGAGAAGCACAACAAAAGAATCAGCTGTGCTCTATCACCACAGGGCTCTGGTCCTGACTGCTGCAGCAGCATACAGACCCATACATTACACACAGCAAAATTCCCATTCCAGATGGTTTGGTGCAGGAAGGATGAAGCTCTGCTGCAGGTGCTGAGCTCTGTCAGACTCAAAGAGGTGTTTAGAGAGAGTTAATGTCATAATCACCTCATGTTATCTTTGCAGTTGCATGACGGTCATCTCATTAAACAATAAATATGTTTGGTGCGTGTAATGATACAATTCTTAAATTATTAAGCATGCTACTGAAATTATTTCTGTTGAAGATGTGCCCATGGTGTTTGCTGCAGTAATTAAGCTGTGTGTTTGTGTAAATGAATGCTGAGTAATGTATTTTGCAATATGCTACAACACCACTAAAACATTTAAATCACTATGACTCAGTTGTTTTGCTTCCCCTTGTTACAATGAGATACTGTAATAACCATTATGGAGTGTTGAAGCCAAGACCATTTTTAATGTGTCAGTAGTAGCACATTTATAGCTGCCATAAAGTAACCTTTTGTTTTTCAATTGGACGACTAAAGATAGCTCCACTCTGGTCTTTTGGCAGTGCCAAATTGCCTTTCTCAAGAGTATTCGACACACAATTGCTACATACGATGTTTTTTTTTGGGTTCATTTGTGCAAAATATGTTTTGCTTTTGCAGGGTGTGCAAATAGAACCTGTCAAGAGTATTGTGTCATGTGGCTGCAGAAAAGAATGGCTTTAGGAGTAAATGTCCCTCCAGATGTGGCACAGACGGTCAAAACATGTTTTTGGACGGAGGACACAAATTTCCTGGACTGCCTGTAGCTGCGTGCTGGGCTCTGTCACCCCACCTGGAACATGACTTGTGTGGAATAGAAAAGGGGAATGTAGATATTAGGAAAAACATGCCGTAGTAGCAGAGAAAAAAACGACTCTATCTCCCCTCAACTCAGCTGCACACACAATGCTAAACAGGAAAGGCATCAGGGAAAGGGGTCAGCGACTTGTTCCCAGAGCTAGACAATCCATAACACCTGCTTTGCCAGCGACTGGACACTGGACTGAATGGATGTGCTGAGTGTTTTTATTCCCCTCTGAGACTACAGCTATATGACCTCACACTTTAATGCAGCTTATTACTGGAAAGCACATGTTTTGGTTTTTGCCCCATTATGGCACAGTGTGTTCTTTAATGTATGTCAGTGGCAGCTTCCCAACAGAATTCATTACTAAGAAAAGAAGGCACTTAATCAGGCCGTTATGCAAACTAGCTGTAGTGTATTAATTTCAGGTATTGATTAATGTGATACTCATTGTACAATCAGTCACTCTTTAAAGTAACCCTACCACCTTTGTAATTGGATGGCAAAAAGCGTTTGACTGCTGTAATGGGTCAAATCATTATTGACATGTTTTATTGATCCTAGCTGTGCACAACCAATAAGGACCACAGCGCTCTTCTGAGACTTGTGTATTTGCCCTGAGCTTTAGATTCTGATTAAGGGACTTCGGAGCAGAAGATATGAATATAACAGACTTTATTAAAATGTCAGAAAACTGATTATGCAGGGATTATTTTAAGATTAATGGAGTTTATTTTGGGACAAATAACTGTGACAAGATAGACAATGCATTATTAAACAGAACCACATCATCCGCTGGTAGCCAAGAAACTCAGGTGTCTTTATGCATGAAAATAGTTTTGTGTAACCTGAGTCAAATAAGAAAACCCTGTTGTCAGCAGTGTGTACTCTCCCAACAATATGAAGCCAGGACCCCCTCCCACCAACCCCCAATGACTGCTTTTGCACGCAAACACCCACCCACACACACACACACACACACACACGCATGCAAGCACGCACGCACGCGCACACACACACACACACACACACACCATGGTAGACCATGGAAGTCAGCACTTCATCAAAAAGCAGCAAATACAGGTTTAATTCCCCACAGGGCCTTCAGAACTCCACAGCAAATCAATGGAACTGGCCTGTATCATTGTTGTCATTTGAATAACAAAGACACATTATATTACATTCAAAAATGTCTGAAGAATGTTATTGTTATAGTGCTGTAGTCATCACAATGTGGATTTTCCCCATGTGTAAGCGCTCTTTAAAAAATGACACAACTTATCCAAATAATGATTGAGTGGTGTTTCAGAGGCTCATTAGGTCACATTACCGTAACTTGTAATTTCAGAAGAGCTGTTTGTGTTGAGACTAGCCTACTAACCTAACCTAAAATAAAGTGGAGGCACTGATCCATTACTGAAAAACAGAGCATTATTGCTCAGCAGTAAAAGGCCACGGCTACGGCACAATAGCTGTCAGATTGCCGTTAATTAGCCTGAAGCCAAGAGAGTAGGTCAGACTCTGATAACAGACACATTTGTTATTCTTTTTCTCCATTGCTGCAGAGACAATCTTCCAAGCTGCACTGTAAAAACAATGATTTACTGGTTCAAAATAAAATGATCAAGGGGCCCTATAAAAAAAAGAAGCATGAATGTCCTTTCTAAATAAAGCACAATAGCACAATCATAACATTATAGGCGTCACAGATTACCGTAACTAGCACTGTGGAGGCCTTTCATTGTGAGGTACTGTTGATTTCATGTGGTCTGTGTCTCTGCAGGATTTTACTGCATTCCTCAATCTCTGCAGTATGTTTGTGTTTACCATTTGAATGTTCCTTGAACACTCCCCATGTGGCAATGTAACATGAATTCCCTGCATGGAATGTGCTCTGAGCATGTAAGGTGCGTGTTATATATGTGTTCATGCAAGTGTGTGCTGTAGTATACATACAGCAAGTGTGTGTGTGTATGTGTGTGTGTGTGTGTGTGTGTGTGTGTGTGTGTGTGTGGGGGCAATCCACCACCGCCAATTCTGACTGTGTACAGCACTAACGGAACTAGAGGGAAAACAATAGGATCACGTAAAAAGCCCTGAGCCAGAATTTACTCTTAATGTGAGTGTTTTGACATTTCTCAGCCAAAGGAGACAGGGAGGATGCAGACACTCCTGCTAGTGAAACACACTTCTTTGGCAGAGCCTCTACGTAGTCTCACACAAGTCTAGCTGTAGGTATGACTTATGTAACAACATGCAATAGAAGAAACTGTGTGATTTAAACCCTTATATGAGGCTTAAATGTATCCATCATCTGCCTAGAGTGCATTCACTGTAGAGCCCTAATGTAAAGCCCTTTGAGTTTAAGGGTGATGAAAAGTGGTTTATAAATGAAATTGCTATTTCTGTTGCTATTTGTTTCTTTGTGATACGTCAGAGTTGCAAAATAAAATATTGTCCTTGATGACGTCACATGAATTGAAAAAAAAACATACAACATCCTGCACAATATCAGCACAAACCATAAGTCCTCTGATGAATCAGTACAATTCATTCTGAGCAATAGCATGTACATAAATTGTGCGCGTTACAAAAACAATGATACTCCTATACGCACACATCACAAGAAGGAAAACATATCTGGGGGCTTTCCTATTTCTTCTGACAGTGCATCTTTCATCACACGGCCCAAGTCCACAGATATGAGTGAGCGATGTGATGTCTGTGTGAATGTGTGTGTTCACTCAGCCTGGCTGTCCGTAGTCTAGATAGCTGCACCGGAGTGTGTGGAAAACACAGATGGTTGTTGCTTTTGCTTCTTCCGCCAGACCTGTGTGACCTTTTACACAAAGATAACAGGGCGGTCTCTTATCCCCAGGACCCCCCCGCCCAAAAAACAGCTAGGCCTGGCAGCTCAGACAGAGGACTTCCTCCCTTCGAGCTGTCTGATAGAACAATATCAACAGCCAGCACCACCACCTCCCTTTTGTGCCTCTCCACCAGGCTTTTGTTTTGGAATAATTAAGTCCTTTCTAATCAAGACGCGTCCCTGACAGACAGGAAATGAGAGATCTGCGTTAAAAATAGAATGAGGCTTTAGGTAGCCTTTGCAACAATGTGAGACCGCTTCTAACTCAATGGTCATGTATGTTTTTGCACTAAGATAAGACTTACTGTTCATGTCATGAAACACATACAACACTAATAGTGGCAGTCAGATCATTAGTTTGAGCATCTTTTGAAATTTAAATCAAAAACATGTTCATAAAAAGAAATTAAATTAAGTTTTTAAAAACAAACTAGGCTTCCACTTTGGATCATTTTGTGGACTTTTATATTCTAAATTTCCACTGACACTGTGTGTCTCTGTACTGTACTGTACATCAACTTTCCGACAGCAATTGTAGAGGATGTAGATTACTTTTTGTGTGCTTGGCCATTTGTAAGCAATCCAAGTGCTTTCAGACTATAAGATAAAACCATTAAATTATATGTATTGTATATTTTTTATTGTTCTCAAAAAATCCCATGAAAATGCTCAAACCAAATCCTTAAAAATGGGTTACAATTGTTTACATTAATGTAAAAGAAAATCTCAATACATTCCTATCACAGCTGGGCACTTTAGTTTTTGAGCAAATGTTACTCAAACAGGAATAAACGAAGATTTATACACATTTGGTTTTAGTATTTTCAGCATTAAGAAAGTGCAAGTGGGAGTGACTCAAATTAAACCGTGTTCATGGTAATGAAGAAACATGTAGTCCAGTGCAACAATGTGGTTCGCTGATGTGTTTCTAATAGGTTTTGGACAACAATGGAGCTCTATGGCACATAGGAATAAGCTGTGCATACACAGACAGTACTTGTTGAGCCCCTGACACATCAACCCAACGGCAAAAAAGGCAGTCAGACTGATAAGTCGGCTCCCCGAGGTCCAAAAAGTGCCTCGGAACACACCGAAGTGACGGCGACTTGAGCGTACGTTCTGCCGCTAATCTGTACTGTCGCCCAAAAAAATGAAAACCGGCAGCTGATTGGATGAATGTGTCACATGGGTCTGGCTGCTCCCGGATTTTTTAACAGGGCATAATGGTGGCTTCGTTCGGAATATGATCTCATATTTTAACAAAGATAGTTCACTGAAACGTGTTTCTGAAAACATTTTAAGCGAGAAATAGGCCGTGCAGTTGCTGAATCCGTCTTCATTTCAGATCGTCAGATTTTGAGAGGCTTCGTCACACTCATCCCGCTCGTCATTTCCGGGTTAGCTCTCCACCAATCAGATTGGTCACTGAGTCCGACTGCCCGCCCTCAGACCCAGCAAGTCAGACTGGAGTCACTGACCTCTCCAGACTGGACACTGACCGATTATCAGGGTGGTGTGTCAGGGCCATTAGTTGGATCGATTTATTGTTGGTTTTGTTCTTTTTATGGGATTTGTTGACAACAAAAAAACTATACATCACCAGACTGATCATTTATCAATATTTTATTACTTATCTTATTTCATTTTAACTTCTCTCCAGGCAGCACATTTTGTTCTCTATATTCCTTTGTGTGTGTTATTGTGTCCTTCCTGAATGTATGCTATGCCAACTGATGCTCAGATTCACATTAGGTGAATTTCCCTTTGGCAGGACAATATTTCCCCAGACATTGATGCCCATTCTGTGAACACTAGGTGACCATATAGGAGGCTGTTATGGCAGCACATGGAAGCCCATTTGAATATATTTGACTGCTAATATCTATTTTACCCATTATTTTTCTCTCCGTTCTCATTCTCAGTAACATCCTTGCTTTCTTTTCTTTTATTTCTTTTTATCTCGCTTTCACACATACACAGTGAAACATTCTCAAGGGACATGAGCGATCTAGCTGTCCCGTCTCCGGTCAGGTATTTTTGCTGAGGTGGTTTCAGCCGGGCTCTTGTGTATTCTCATGCACAGTGAGCCTCAGGGGATGAAGGGTGTGGCGGGGGGAGGATGCTTCATGTACAAACTGGAGGGTTTTCTAACAACATCAGCACAAACAGCATGGTCAATTCTCATTTATGGAAGCCGCAAAATCACCAAAGTGTGGAATATGCTACAGCGTGTATATTTGATCATGCGATTTATCATGACAACAATGCAAAAGTCACAACGTATACAGTCTGGTGGTGTGGTTAAACTGGCGATAATGATGTTGCATTGATGATGCATGTGTGCTCATCTGTCTCTCAGTGGGAGAGAACATTTATAATTACATTATCTATAAGCAATATCTGCCCCAAGTGATGGGTGTCATTCTCGACACTGTGTCCGCTGATGTCAATCTGCTGCTATCACTCCTATTGAGACCATGTATTTCCATGGCAACCTAGAGGTCAAAAGGGTCAGCTTTGATACAATGAACCACAACCGATCGTTACTGTCGTCGCAACACATTGGCAGGGCACTATTGCCTAACTTGTCATTATTTGGTGCAGTGAAAATCCCTCTTGCTCCTCCCCTGGGACTCACTTTCTCTCCTCACCCCTCATTGACCGAGTGGCCATTGTCTGTAATGCCCACAGTTGTTTTCTTGAGAGTCTTGGCTCTGCTGTGTCATATTGGTTTATGAATTTAGCACTGCGGCGCCAGTGCAATAACCGAGATTTAAATGTCAGGTGATGGAGCCACTTAAAGTGCAAGTAGGTAATAAAGCTATATTGCTATCAATGTTGAATATGTAACGGTTGAAATATGTGTTTATATTCCATGTGTGTGTGTATGTGCATGGGTAGACAAATATATATTTTGTGTATTTTTTTTCATTTTCCTCTAATGAAGTTAAGTTGCACCTGGAGGTGAAGCACAGATGCGGTCATAGCTGGACCACTAGACAAAATAATTTGGAGCATTCATTTTTGTCATGTTTTATTCAATTGAGTTTGGTTCCCCTGTAGTGAAGCCAAATTCAACCCAAAGTACAGAGCAGCAGCAAAACATATCTGACTTATTGGGAAATACAATTCTGACTGAGCTAATGAAATATGGCTGATTGGATTAACTAGATGTATTCAAATGGCATTGGTGGCAATTAACTGAGATATCCAGCAGGCCATTACCATCATTATAGTCTCTCCAGCTCTCTCTGTATCTGCAGACTGTATCATATTAAACTGATTTAACCTTGGTATAAGTTGTGTAGGATGCCAATCTTGCACAGCAAAATGTGTTTTAAAGTTTTTAGTGTGTCACTTGAAAATGTAGCTATGAATGCCTCACTTTTAAACGTTTAGCCAATTGTGTTACAGAATATATGAAAATAAAAGAGTAAAAATAACATTCAGAAAAGTACAAGCATCAGTGCCCCTTCCATTGTAGCAGCAAAAAGCCGAACATTCAAGCAGTATGCACATTTTATGAGCTCCATTACTAAGTTTGTGCTAACACAGACATAAACTGGCCATAAAACCAGAGATATCATCCTTGGGGCAAACCTCACTATTGGATTCCTGTTCTCCTCAGGATGGACACATGCTTATTGTGCTGAACAAACCCCTGCTCCCTTTAGCAACAACACTTTTCAGCATTTTCCCCCTCGTGCCTTTGGGAGGGGTGAATGTGTGTGTGTGGGCAGGGAGGTGGTTTACATTCATCCACAGCGGCACTTTTCGTTACTCTCATAAGGTGAGGTCAAGGGGTAAGGTCTGTTTGGGTCTTATAGCGGAGGTGCGTAGTGTCAGTGAAATGAGATGTAATATGTGGCGGAGTGGCTTTTATCAAACCATGCGTCCTTGCAGAAGACAGCGAGCTGGGCGGCCGTGACAGGCAGGGAAATTACTGTAAGCTTTAGGTGGCCGATGAGATGGAACAGGAGATGTCTCAGTCAGATAGATAACAGCAAGCTAACAGCAGAGCCACTGAGCTTCCTGCAGAGACTGTCAGTGGAGCACAACGTAAATCATAAGACAGACACATTTGCACTAGTAGGCTATACGCTACAGTAACTGCAGACTAAAGGGCTGCACATAAACAGAATATTTCATCAGTAAGGTGCTGGTTTTCAAATTTGAAGCATCAAATTTGATGAGATTAAAACACATTTATAAAACAGATTTTGTTCTGTGCTGTGACCAGTGTCCTAACACGCAGAGGACAAGGCTGTCACAATCTCATCTCCGATGTGCATCCATTAGGCCTACTGTGAGGAATTATAATGGGACAGAGCCACTACAAGGGCAGAACCAAACACTAACATGATTATGGTAATGACTGCCAACAGCTACTCCTCTAAGCGCCAGCGAGATGTGCACTGAAAAGACAATTCCTAACAATTAATCAAAACACATAAATAGACATAATGTCATTGACTTTCACTTCTGGCAGACAAGTGATTGGTGAATGTTGTTGATACCTCAAAAGCTATTCAATCAGTGGATGGGATGCATGGGGTTGGAGGTGGGGGGATTTGGCAGGCTACAATACATCATGCCAACATTTAGTTCACACTTTGTCAGCAAATGTAATTAGCCAGAAGCACAATTTTAAATGTGAGAGACCTGTGACAGATATTTCTAGCATCCATCTCTGAAACTGGAGTCTAAAAATTGTCTGGTTGTATTTCAGATTAAACAGTCCCAAGGGGTTATCAAACCACATGGAGCTAAACTATGAATTTCCTCTGGCATGATAAGGAAACGATATTGATAATAATGCTAATTATGTAAATTGGCAAAAAAAAAAGTCTGAGCATGAGGAATTGTAATTAAACAACCACAGTCATGCTAGCGGTTCTGTGAGGCTGCACTTAGGCACAGCTGTGATTTGAGCTAAATTGCTAACGTCAGCATGCTAACATGCTCACGACAATGTTAACATGTTAACAGGCAGGTATAATGTTTACCAACTTGAGCCATGCTGCTAGCGTGGCTAAAAACAAAAATTACATTCTGTTTAACAAGCACCATAATGATGAGGTGAAAAATTATGAAACTATTCCCTTAGCTTTATGTCTGATCACATTAATATCATAAATACATGCAGTGATTACAGAACAAGCTGTATTTTCATCAAATAATATTGCATGGATTGGAATTATATGTGATAAAAACAAGTCTATGCTAATTTATGGGCTAATCAGAGTCAGTGTAAGGTTTTAAAGCGTATTATAACAGCTCTAGCTGCTTGACATCCTAATGATTGGATCTTTCACTGCCGAGGGTAGCAGCAGTCACCCTCACAGGGTGTAAATCCCAACACCTCCTGTGAGCCACCAGCCGTTCACAAGAACATCCCACCTCAGCACATATGATCTAATATATGTGTGATCAGTCTAGCATGTGCCTAAATGCAAGTGTTCAGTACCACTTTGTGCACAGACACAGATGGTTTCACCCCCCCTTCCAAAACCACCTTCCTCTATCTCCTTTTCAAAAATGCATGGGTTTGATTTATGTTCTACTCCCCCATTAGCAACTTTCTCTTGCTTCTCTTTTTTTCTTTTAATTGCTATTTTTTTTCTTCCTCTCACCTTTTCCTCTCTACGCACAAAGGCGCTTACTGAGGAAATGATAAAAGAAGGTGCTGCTTTATTGTGGTGCTGGAGTAAGCTATATGGCTGTTAGGCTTTGAATCAGGAGACAAAGCCTATCTTCTGCTGATACACCTGAGGCTGGACCCACATGCAGGACGGGCCAACCATCGGAGAGAACTTTATACACGTTTCATATAAACTACCATGGAAATCTCAAGTGGTCTCTCTGTTTATGTTACTAGTTTCAGGCAATATGAAAATTCCTAAACCACAATAAACGATGATCCTTTCCGTTTTACCCCCATTTATGTTTTTATTGCTTTCCCTTTAACACATGGTGTGATTTCTCAACCTCTGTATCACCATGGGAAGAATATAACCAAGACAAATATATGGTTCTTATCAAACAGTAGCTTAGGGGTCGCTGTATTTCAGCAAGAGCCTGCAACTCTAAGATATATACCTTGCATTATTGAACACTTGCTCTTATTTGATTTCTCACCATTCATATCAAGGCATTTACAGCATGTTGTTCTTCTCATATGGTTGCAGAGGATGCTTTAGTTCAACACTCACAGTGATGTGGAGCTGATAATAGCTGTATTCAAGGCATCAAATGCTAAAGATATTTTAAGGGCAGATAGAGCAAAAAAACTATATATATATAAATATATTTAAGAAGCACCACTCTGTTTATTTGTTAAGCCCCTTGCAGTGTTTGTTGGATATGGTTTGTCCCTGAACATCATAAAGGGTTGTATGGTTTGTGTGTATAGCAGTGCGAGAACAGCTTAACCATGACAGAGTTGTATTGATCCTCCATCAACACCCCACATGCTAAAATGCTAAATCTTCATCTTGACAACTGTGATTGAACCTGTAGGTTGTTTGTGACAAAGAAATCTGTGGTAAAGATTGTCAGTTATGTGTCTGGTTTTAAAATAAAAATGAAACTTTCTGTGTGCTGAAACCCCCCCCCCCCCACCCCCACAGCAGGTGGTTATTGCAGCGCAGATGTGGTACGGTTGAAATGAAAGACCAGTGCACCAGTTTGTTGCCAAGGCAATTAGGTAAATGTTGTAAATGGGTATTTTAAACTACTTCCATTTTTTTACTGCCGCTGCCTTATATTTTACTGTGGCCAGGTAAAAATGGCATGTGTGCATTAGTGCAAAGTTCAAAATAGTTTTCTCAAAAAGTCAAGACCTACACTGAATTTCCTTCTTCTGAGGTAAATGAATTTGTTCAAAATACAGCTTGATGCTAATGACAACCATTTGTCCCGTGCTGTGCCAATAGATTACTTCACTCTGAAAGACTGTAGGAAGACATTCTAGGCTGTTTAACAGTGGCATTAATACAGTTGTATGTGTGTAGAAAGTGCCAATTCTGTTCTACATACCTGTGCAAGCAAACAATTTGTTGTGGTAATGGGGTAAATACCTGGCAGGACACTTTTACAGTCTTTGTCTCAGTGAGCTGAAAATGCATTTTGTGGAGTGGCGATGGTAGGATGCACACAAAATGCACGTGACAGGACATTTTAAAAGCATTTACACTCTATCAAATGTAACCGGATGGAATTACAAGACATTATAGATTGTTTATGTCTTATTGTCTTCATGTCTTATCTTAAAGCTATAGTGCACAACTTGGTGCACAATCACCAAAGGCTTGCGTCATGTTGATGTAACGTTGTTGTCATTACTTAGAATTCCTCATGGGGGTGACTGAAACTACGCAGTGTAGCTTTAAAAAACAACTACGAAATGTTATTTTTAATGCATTACATACACACAGCACAATGTAGTGAAATTTACTGCATTTAACCCATCCTAAGTATTAGGAGGAGCAGACAGCTACATACAGCATCCGGGGAGCAACTTGGGGTTCAGTGTCTTGCTCAGGGAGAGCTGAGGGGTTGAGGGGCAACCGCTCTACCTCAGAGCCTCAAGCCACCTCCAAAAGTATTGTCAGAAGTGGGATTTGAACCCACACCTCCATTTGGAGACCAGAAGTCCCATATTCAGAAAAGGGTTGTCACCTTGAATCTGTTGCTTAGACTGCTCGGCCATCCTGACTAGAACTGAGTTATCTGACTTTCCCATTAGGGTTTTTATTTTTTTAAATTTATTTATTACTTTTTTTTTTACTACTTTCCCTTTTAAGAGACAAAAGACTGTTGGTAACTCATAAACTGATGTTGCAATAAAAAAAGTTATCCAACCCCCAGTGGAGGAAGAGTTGAAGGACTTCATTTATAATCAAGCATTCTGGTGATTTTGTGCCAACAGTTATGATCACTAGCAGAATCATTATCTACTTCTACAGAGAGTTATAAACTTAATGACTCAGCATAATCTCATTTTTGACTTCATTATTAATTTGTTCCTCGGCAGCTGTTATCAGGAGGGACAACCTGTTCAAAATGAATGGTTTTATGATATGCTTTGTTGCAGTCACTGTGAAAGCTGTTCATACTCACTAGCTAATACTGAACAGACAGCGGTATCATGACTATTAGGAAAATTATATTGCTATTACGATACTAAATCAAATAAGGTAAGATTTAAAATATAAGTACAAGTATGCAAAAAAAAACACTCACAAATAATGCCAACATACCATGTGAGTAAAGCAGAGTAGCAGGACTTTCACCAAATGCAAAAAATGTACAATAAAATGCATGAAACTATTTTCGCTACATTATGACTTGTTGCAGAATATTTATGCCCAAACACAAACTGCCCGGCACACAGCCCACACGCAGCACGGACTAAGACTACAGCTGAAGGCAAGCTTTGTTTTGGAAAAGCGGTAAATCCCCACATGGTGAGGTGTAATGAGGGAGTGCTGGGCTGTGATCCCCTCTGTCCTGGGCTTAATATGGTAATGCCTGCCTCCCCAACACCCCCGGTCGTCGGCAGAGAACACAACCAGAATTGACTCTATTTATTACCTCGGCAGAGCATTTGGCTTCCCGGGCATTTGGGTGGATTAGTGGTACAAGCAGGTGGGTGCAGGACTGGCAATCACTCAGGGTGACGCTGGGAGACAGTGACATACGATAGAGTCATCACTTCAGGCCGTTTTGAGTGAGTGTTGTTCGTGTTGCTATGATGAGGTGGCAGCTGGTCTGGGTTGAGAAAGCGGATGTGTGCTAAATACACTTGCAAGTGCTATATAGATGTGTGGGTGCCTCTGTGATTCCATGTCTATTATACACTCAGTATACTGAGTCATGTCATTGGACGGTCATTACTTCACTGAGTGGCCCACAGGAGCTGGTAAACACCACTTGGCATGCACCTTAATAAATAAGTTAGCACCCAAATTGGTTTAATCAACATAATTTTTTTTTAGTTGCACTTCAATGAATTCATTATGGTGGGTTGGGGAGAACACTGAGTTTAATACTGGTTGGCAAGTTGCTTATATCTATATCCACGACCTTCCACTTCCGGGACAGCCACGTTGCCGGCGGAAATTCGTTATGTCCTTATTTTCGGCCGGATTTCCGTTACCTAACGCTTCCTTTGTGTTGGAATTCTAAACTCTGGTCGATTTATGGTTAACTGCTCCTCAGATCTCTGCAGGGTAAACATAGGCAGCTACCTAGAATATCTGTCCAATCTGAGTTTTCTGTTGCACGACTAAAACAACTTTTGAACGTACACATGGTCCACCAAAACAAGTTCCTTCCCGCGGCTATTTTGCAGTGGCATTGGGGCTCCGTGCAGCGCTTAGTGCCGCCCATGACGATTGTGATTGGTTTAAAGAAATGTAGTCATGTAAACATAGCATAGTCATGTACACACTCACATATTAGTTCAAAACCTTCATTTGGAGGTAAAACTGAAATGTCGGCTATAAGTTATAAGCAGTTTGCGAACAGTTGCTTGTTTACACAACCAGTAGAGAAGGATCATAATTCATGTGGAGTTGTCTTTGTGTCCACCTGACCTAAGTCCGATATTCTCTGTTCGTTTGGCTCTGTTTGGTCTCCATCAATGTCTGAAAAAAATATCTGGCTCTTTCGAAGCTTAATACACTATTATGGTGACCAGCTTGTTGTTTTGGTTTGGTGCTGGGCAGGTATCGTAGACTACTGACAGGCCACAAGTAGTTACAGTGAAATTATTAGTGTCTTCTGAGAGTTTTAAAACCGTATGTTTGTTTCTTGCCCATCAGACTTCTTTTCATCACCACAAATAATTTGGTGAATACGTTATTATTACCGACAGGAATGATTAACAAAACTACAAAAATAAGATCCAAGTTATAATAAATGTAAACTATCCTTTAAACTGCATTACTCGTGTCATCCTATTCATTTGAGTGAGGAATTCTTATTCAAACAGGCCTAAAATGCCTCAACCACTAACAAGTTAACAAGCAGTCACATCATATTGTCATTATGGTTGTTAAATGTGGTGATAAACTCGTAAGTGTTTTCATGGATTAAATTATGACTTGTTACAATGCAGGCTGCAGGCAGATGTACAGCCACTATAAAGATTAAAAGTCAAGAGGAAAACACAAATAATCTTATGATTCATTAATGTGTGATGTCAACATGAGTAATATTATGTTTTTAGCTAACAGTCTCCGCAGTTACTTTGTATAAATTGTGAAAAGTGAATAAAAATGTTACTCTTTTCATTATGTGATATAGTTGATCTTAAATACCATTATGAGTGCACATAAAAATGAGTTATTGTTTCAGTGGATGGAACATCTACCTCTCAGTGATCCAGCTGGAGAGAACTAAAATATTACAGGACTAAAACACATTTTAATAAATACTGCTGCAATGAAGCTGTTATGACAGAAGAGCATGTTTTCTTTTACGTGTCAATATTACAATGCAAATCTCACAGGCAATTTAACTTGAAGGGCTGCCAGGTGCACTGCTGTGTATCATTTGAGTGGGGATAGTGGAAGATTTCAGGATACTTTATCTCCTGTGAATGTTTCATATGAATATTACTTGTAAACATCGGAGTCCACTGACAGAGGAGATTAGCTGTAAATTGCTTGTGGTATCTGTCGTCCTATCACTGGTTCAGAGCCCCAGCCATCCAAGCCTCTCTCCTCAGTCGTGTTCTCAGTGGAAAGGAAGGATATACCCCACTTCCTAAAGCTCCACCCTGCCCCATGCTCTGCAGAGGAAAGAAGAGAACATAAAATGCAACGCTAAGGAACTCCCTGGGGGTTAAACCTTAGGGTGGACAGCTTCTCTATCCTAAATCATGACTGTTTATATGGTAACCTGCGATGCCTTAACCTAAGTGAGTTTGAGTTTGATTTGGGTGCTTTGAACATTGGATTTACTTGATTTGATTAAGATCAGGCACATCTACCACAAAAAAATAAGTCAGAGGAAATATCTGAAGCAATGTTCCTTCAATGACCAAAGGACCACTTGCTGAACTTTGTCACACCAAAACTCACTGGATCAATGGGTGGATTAAGGTTTTGATGGAAAAGGAAAATTAAATTTCCTGCGCCACAGACTCTGTCAAGGGCAGGAATGAAAAATTGACGCTTGGGTTATGGTTACGCTATTCATTGGCCATAAGGTGACATCGGAGTGGCACTTGAGGTGAACATAGAGGTATGTGGGCTGACAAAGTGCTGTTAGCTACATGTACTCTTACATTGCACTTCCACTGTGCACACTGCTTTATTCAACAGATGCCCCTAAAAAACATCAAACAATACATTTGTGCTAAAAGGGAGCTTCCTTTTTTGACATGCATCTTCTTTGTTAGGTTCGGCATTCTTCTTGGATAGAAAATCTGATCCTTGAAGTATCGGATGTTTGCCACTTCAGTTCTAGGTGTATCTCACTCCTGTGAGTACATTCTTGGGTGACTGCTGACAGACTAGATGTTGACTTCACAATGAACAATGTCTCTTTTTAGCAAGGAGGGGACAATAGTGATGGAGGAACAGTAAGAATGGCAGAGCAGGAAGCATGCTGAGGAGGACAGGAAATAGGAAGCGCATGCAGGAGTAAACGTTGTTGAAATAGCCAGAGGGAAATTTCCTTTCCACTGTCTTAAGGTTCTCCTGCAAGTAATTCCTCTGCTGTCCTTGAAAGACACAGAGAGCAAGCCTCCCCCAAACATGAAAGATAGGAGGAATATATCATGGTTGATATTAACACTACACTGATACAAACCAGCATAATGGAGACATAGGTCCATGAAATAGTTTGTCTTGTGACATTTGACCAGCCTGAGCAATATATGTAAACAAGTCTTAGTGCCAAAACCATTGAAAATTAGTATAACCATCAGTCCACCGTATGACACTGTACCGACAGTCTGGTGGCTAAAAGAAGACATTTTATTATCTTTTTCATACACAGCATGATGGCATTTTAAATAAGATCTATTTAATGGCAATAGCTTCATGGCAATAGTGAAGTGCATACACTCCAGGCAATTTTAGTTAAAGGTAAACACATCTATCACATATGAACACACACACACACACACACACACACACGCACACACACACACACAAACACAGGGATCATATAGCAAGACAACACTGTTTTGTGGAGTGTATATATGGAGTCTAATTGCATTGTGAGCAGTGGCGATAAATCACTGGAGTCTTAATCAAAGCACTACAAAAGAGAGAGTCATCAATCACTTCTACAACACAAAATCAGCCTGTAGCGTCTCCTTGTCTTCTGGCTGGCAGCCCCGCTCCGTGCCTAACACGGGACACGTTGCTGTGACACATTATCATTAGCACAATCAACACCACTTTGGACGTCCTCACAGAAAGCCATCAAATGGCAAATAGATATGGAGATATATGGGGCCAT
The DNA here is from genome assembly GCF_004354835.1 of Perca flavescens. Taxonomy (NCBI): domain Eukaryota; kingdom Metazoa; phylum Chordata; class Actinopteri; order Perciformes; family Percidae; genus Perca; species Perca flavescens. Next base: position 33,351,906 of record NC_041334.1, on the reverse strand, counting down.
AAAGCTGAAAAATCATGATTCCCATGTCAATGCATGCAAAGGAAAAGGTTTTTTGAAAAGCTGGAGAGCTTAGATGAGGAAAGACTGGAAAACATCAACAGCTCCTCTGAGGTTCTTCTTCCCAGCAAGGTGTCACATTATTGTCTGCTATGATCAAGTATTTCAAGTAATGGTCTATTTAACGATGGACTCTTCAATCTCTGCATGGACACACCAAAATGTAGTTTGCTGTGATGGATGGCAGAGAGCTGGGTCACCTCAAAGGCACGGTAGTGACATTCAGAGTGTCCCTGCTTAAGATGTGGGAATGACAGATGGCATTTCAGTGGAATCTATAAAAATGTGTCAGAACTGGAAGATGTTTTGACTTCTAGTCCCCTGCCGCCCTTCAGATCCTGCCTGCTTTTAACAACACTTCAAAAATAATGCTGGAGACACAACCAATAAAGGAGGCATTGCTTCAACCCGAAGATCTAGGCACAATCACTGAAATGCCCATGAGCAATACTCCCACAGCAATCATCGTCATTCATAATATAAGTGTCGTGTGGGCTTCCATCCTTTTTGATGATATTTCATAAAATTTCCCTTCTGTTTAACATAAGGGCACAGATGAGGTTAAAATGAAAGAGGACAAGACAGACAAAACAAATAGAAAGAGACAGAGGAGGGCTGAGATGGCACGCAGTCAGCTATGAAGGACATGGCCGCAGCAGTTATTTTTAGTTATCAGTTTTCGGAGGCTGTCATTCGGAACATCTCATTAAAGATCAGAAAAAAAATCTTGATGCTCCATCAAACCATTCAAATCATAAAAACTCAGAGAAAGAAAAGCTGTACGTCTTGCTGTGCACACACACACACACACACACACAACACACACGCACCCACCCACACACACACACACACACAAACACACACACACACACAAACACACACACACACACACACACACAAATCATTTGAGACAACAATGCTATCAGTGCATACATTAGGCAGATCTCTTTTGGTGACCTCTGCAAAAAGGTATCTACTACATTTCCTATATCAGAGGGGTTGCAGACAGACAGATTAATGTGTTCTGTGCCCACAGGCATGTCTCTTAAAATGCAAGGAAACCTATTATTCATTCTATAATGAGAGATTAAACACCAAGATTCATTAGCACAATGTTGACAGAGTAAATCAGATACTTGAGGAAAATGCCATCACTAGTAAAGTTGTTAAACTTAATAACAGGACCTCAATTTCATGTCTTAATCATGCTAAGTGCCTCATGCAGCAATTCACAATGAAGGCAACTCAAAGCAATACATAGGTATGACATAGTTCATTTTCTGTTGTTCAGATGTTTGTTGAAGTAAAGGGACATAACAACAACACAAGGAATGTGCTGTTAATAAATTGAAAGATTGAATTATTGGTCCAGTTGCATCCAGGAAAATGTTATTAATTTATGCTCTTGAACAGGTTTATTTAACTCAAATGGGCAATTTCTCTCTTCCTGTCCCTCCTTGACTGTAAATTGTTGGGGGTTTTTTTATAGATAATTGCTAAAGTTATAGGGCTTAATCTACAGAGCAGAGCAATTATCAAGTAATTACTAGTAGAGTCAATTATTTAACTCACTTTGCCATTATTAGACCCAGTGCTCCAATAGCACACACCAAGGCCAGTCTCCTCTTCTCTCCAAGCTCCAGTCTTTGATGTGAAATGTCGTCATTCTTTGATCATCCAAATACACTATTTAACCATTAACGTTTGTGACATAAATACAGTTCGATATAAACTAAAGTTAAGTAGGTATAGCTGCATTGTACATCTGAGCCATACAATAAAGGGTAAATGCTGCCACCTGTTGGATCTTTGGTGTAATTGCCGTCTTTGTAGTTTACTGTTGACAATGCTGCCTTCCAAACTATCGGAAATATTGCAATTAAACTTACATTATATAGCTAATGCTAAGTTAGCTTGTATGCATGTTATCTTCTTCGGGGCCTAACTGCACAACACAATTGCGCTACTGGTCTCAAATTAAGAAAGCCTCTAAATCTAACTTTGTCCTTGGGACTACTTTTACATTATTGCCTAAGAGAGGTTGTATTTACCACTGTTAACGTCGGCATTTGAAGGCATATAGCTAGCTAAGTAGCCAAACATGGCCGACACTGATGAGCCGTAAGTAACGTTAGCTGCCGAAGAAACAAGCAAGAAACAGTCATTAACTGCCCGAAAGATGCTTTCAAATCTCATTAACCTACGAAAGCACAGCATGAATGAAACTTCTTTTATTCTCTCTTTTTAGGGAGAAGAAAAGAAGGAGAGTAGTGGAGCTGGCTGAGAAGTTAGTGATGAATTGGTAGAACTGGCGGAAGGTTTGAGGTTACCAGACAGGAGGAAGGTTAACGTTAGCTAGCTCAAGAAGCTAATCTGATAGTTGTTGTAAACCATAAAACAGTGACTAGTTGGACATGAGTAGCTAACACGTCTATTCATTAAAACATGCATGGCATATTTTACCTCTATGCAAAGTTAGTGGTCTTTACTCTAACGTTACCTTCTCAGTGTTGACATTTTAGCTATTTACCTAGCCTAGCTGCCGGTGTTGTATCAAATACTGTTTCCCCGTTGAGATTGTGTTCCCTCTACTGTAAACCGAGTGGGGGCGGGGGCTTTTGATTTTAATAGGAGGGAGACACAATTTGACATAACACCTGGATCTGTCCAGGCAAGACAGATAAACTAGATAACCCCTAAAATGCCAGAGGGTCAGAAACACCCACATGTCAGAAATATGCAGTTTTACTATATTTTCATAGTGGTTAATCAACCAAACGCTACACATGTTAGAGTAGCTGGAATAGGGCAGACGCCAAAACACTAGCGGATGTTAATATAGTACTCTTATGTAGTCTCTTGAAGAATTAAATTAACCTTATTGCTTGATCTGCTGTGAACTGTAAATAGCGCCCTTACTATGTGACAATTAATCCCAGTATTAAATTTAGGTCTTGATTGATTTGTTTTTGCATGAAGTTTTTGTGTAATTTCTAACCATACAAAGCAATCTACCATTAAATACTGCTGACGATACATCCTAAATGTACATATTTATTTTTACAGGATGGTGGTTGATGGAGGCAGTGGACGCACCTGTGAGTGGGAGGGGCGGTGGAACCATATCAAAAAGTTTTTGGAAAGGTCTGGGCCCTTCACGCATCCTGACTTTGAACCTAGCACAGAGGTAACAATTAAAGGGAGTGGAATGATGCAAGTTTTTAATTTGTCATTTGATCTGTCCTGTGTCAACTTGTATTGTTCTTATATATAATGTATTTATCACCTCTCACCACAGTCTTTGCAGTTTATGTTAGAAACCTGCAAAATCCTGGTCATTGGTGCTGGTGGTCTGGGATGTGAGCTGCTGAAAGACCTGGTACGATCACTATAATATATAATATAATAATATTTTAAAATATTTGGAAGATATAATTTGTGCTTTAATGACCGTTTTCGTTCATGTTCTGGCTCAGGCTTTATCAGGCTTTCATAACATTCATGTTGTTGACATGGACACCATTGATTTGTCAAACCTGAATCGACAGTTCCTCTTCAGGTCAGTGCAGTTATGTAAAAAATTCAATGTAACTTTCTGACCCGTATTATTGATAAAAGTAAAATTTGAAGCAATCAGATATGTTCTTTTAAATGTGTGCGTGATGTTGACCAGGCCAAAAGATGTCGGTCGGCCCAAGGCGGACGTTGCAGCTGACTTCATCAACAGCCGCATACCTGGGTGCTGTGTAGTCCCGTATCCTTTTAAATGAACAACCGTTGCAAGATTTTAGATGCATGATATAAATGCAGTTAAAAAAGCCCAAACCGCTATCCACAATTGAAATGTGTAAAATGTCGCAAGCAGCTAATGCCCATGTCAGAAATCACAATTTAAGAATGTAGAATAGACACTATACTTAATTCTTACGTTGTGAAGGCAAGTGAACATTCTGGCCAAACATGAATTTCTCCTAAATGCTTTGTGCAGACATTTTAAGAAAATTCAAGACTTAGATGAAACATTCTACAGACGTAAGTATCATTAATACTCTTCAGTCCCAACTTTCCTTATGTCTGGTTGAAAGGGGTGTAGTGTTTGATACACTCACAATACCAACAGACACAGACCAAAAAGCCAATCCAGCGGTTAACAAGAGCAGACCTGCCAACCTGTACGCATTTTGCGTAGTAGATACTTATTTTGACATCAAAATACGGTGATACGATTTGTCACTTTAAACTACGCGTAAACCAGGTGAGTCATAGACAGTATATAATGGACCAATAGACCCCGTTACTCTGGACGGAGACCAGTGAAGGCTATTAGAAGCACTTTTCCGGTGATCTCTTGGTTTACTGCGCAGCCTCCAACTGACAGAGACAACGTAAATGTGACGTGATCAACGTGTCTGAAAGTGTGAAGTCTTCTGGTAGCTGTGCCAAGAGAAATCTCAATCCGTGCAGGACTTCACTGTGAGCGGACTGTTTAGAGACGATGTGACCGGTAGGTAACGTTAGCGGTTAGCTGCTACTGTAGCCAGAGCTGCAAGGAAACACTGAACTGAGCTGTGTGTTTTCGGTGTTAAACACAGCTGCAGGTGTTCATGGTGATTTCCAGAGGTGGAAGACTTACTCAGATCATGTATTGCAGTAAAAGTAGAAAAAACTGTGTTGTAGAGTTACAAATTACTTGTCAGTTACAAGTCCTGCATTCAACATCTTCCCTATGTAATAGTACAAAAGTATTATCAAAATATTCTTAAAGTACCAAAAGTAAAAGTGCTCATTATGCAGTGTAATATATTTTATTTTATTGGATTATATTATGATCCAATTAATTGTATTAAATTAATTTAATTAAACTGACCAATAATTTAAATAAAATGTTTTATTTAATTCAAGTAGCCTACTTGAACATAATTATTTTTCTAGGGTTTAAAATGTATACACATGTGACATTTAATGGCACATTTATCCCGCAAATTCAAGAACACTAGGGATGCTCGATTATGGAAAAAAATATAATCATGATTATTTCAGTAAATATTGAAATCACGATAATTTAACACGATTACTCGTTGACTTCTGGAAAGATGTTGCAATTATTGAACTTAAAAAATAGTGGAAAAAGTTAAATAAATCAACAGTAAAAAAAACAACGGTGAAATTTGCCTTACAATTTCGATTAATTGCACAGCCCTAAAGAACACTGATTTTTCCAAACTAAATAGCTGCTCCACAGCACTCAAATCCCACTCTGTACCTCTCACATAGCCACAGATAAGATTTAAATGATAGTGCATTCAATTTTTCAGTGCTATAATGCATTATATTTTCGAATCAAGAGATTTTGTGACATCTGTACTGCTTTGACTGTGTCATTATCTGACTTTTGATTGTTTGCATCTAGAATTCCATATCATTGTCTGTGGACTGGACTCTATAGTTGCCAGGAGGTGGATGAATGGTATGCTGGTAAGTTATTTCTCTTCCCTGAAATCTTTTTCACAGTCTTGTAATGTCTCAGTACTAGCCAACCGTTTGTGCATATGTTGCATTTCATATGGCAACACTGTCAGATATGCTAAGAGGAAAATGTTTTATGTAATCCCAAGCAACCCCTCTGTCTTCCTGTGCAGCTGTCTTTACTGGTGTATGAGGATGGTGTCTTAGACCCAGGTTCCATCATTCCTCTAATTGATGGTGGGACTGAAGGCTTTAAAGGCAATGCCAGAGTCATTCTCCCTGGCATGACCGCCTGCATCGACTGTACCCTTGAGCTTTACCCTCCTCAGGTGAGGTAGCATTTTTTTTATTTGATAAAATAATGTACTTATAACCACATTGTCTTACAAAACAGTTCCTGGTCAGTTTGTTGTTTCTAAAACACACCTGTGTTCGTAGATCAACTTCCCCATGTGTACAATAGCCTCCATGCCTCGATTGCCAGAACATTGCATTGAGTATGTCCGGGTGCTGCTGTGGCCCAAAGAGAAACCCTTTGGAGGTATGAGTCACTCTGCAGTTATTATTTCTGTTAAATGATCTTTGTAATGTTTAGAATGATTGTTAAGAATGACTTGAGGCTTAACAAACCCGCCCCTGACTTACTAGACCTCCAGAAACAAGTAAACTTAAGGTCTGCTTTATGTATGTGTTTATGTATGTATGTGGATTAGATGGTGTGATCCTGGATGGGGATGACCCAGAGCACATCCAGTGGGTGTACCAGAGATCCCTGGAGAGGGCAGCAGATTTCCACATAACAGGAGTCACATACAGACTAACCCAGGGTGAGCACATTGCACAAAAACGGTAAAACATTGGTACCAACGTGTCTTTATTGATGTTCACTCTGATCAGCAGATGTACAGTATATAGCTTTCATTTCTTTGATTGACCATTTTTAGAAGTATGCAAAAAGTATATTTACTACATCCTATTTAAATGTTGCAGGTGTTGTAAAGAGGATAATTCCAGCTGTAGCGTCTACAAATGCTGTCATAGCTGGTAAGTAGTCTGAATAAATGTGAAGGTGTGTTAGTAGAGACTAGAGATTCCTTTATAGAAGATTGCATGCCCTGCCATAAAAGATTTAATCATTTCCAAACTGTACTGAGTATATTGACTTCCTGTAACAAAACTGTATCCCCGGACATAACTGTTTTCTTAACAATTTTTTTTTCCTTTTTAACCAGCTGCTTGTGCAACTGAGGTTTTCAAAATAGCATCAAGGTGAGTTTGCAGGTTTAATTGACGATAGATCTGTATAAATCATGTGTGCCTTTCATCATTTCACATGGTAATACCTTTTGCATCTGCAGTGCCTATATACCTCTTAATAACTACATGGTCTTCAATGATGTTGACGGGCTGTACACCTACACTTTTGAAGCAGAACGAAAGGTTTGTCCCAGAATTTCATCTGCCAGCTCATGTTTGCTACTGTGACGAAGTTGCCTTTTTGTACAACACATGTTTCTGTTCACTTCTGATGCAGGAAAACTGTTCAGCCTGCAGCCAGGTACCTCTGGACTTGCACTATTCTCCATCTTCCAAACTCCAGGAGATGTTGGACTACCTGACTGAGAGTGCCTCCCTGTAGGTTTAGCTGCCTTATAATGATGTATTAGTAATTACTGCACTGTGCCACCTAACTTAAGTTCCGCTATTGGTTTTATTCGCTTGTTTAATTTTTAATAGTGCATTACACATTGTCTTCAACAACCAAATTTAAAATATCTTTTCAGACAAATGAAATCCCCTGCTATAACCGCAACAGTGGAAGGAAAGAACAAAACATTATATTTACAGGTAATGTACCTCTGGTTTCACACTGTGTTTCAGTTCATGTGTATCTGAAATGAGTGCTGATAAAATTAGGCAAACATGGAAGTTTTAGTTTGAGCTGACTCTCAATTATTATTTTGTTTTACAGTCTGTCGCTTCAATTGAAGAGAGGACACGGCCAAATCTGTCCAAAACGCTGAAGGGTGAGGTGCTTTATTTACTAAATATGTTTTGTAGAAATGGCAATGCCTACACTCTGAATTGGTGAGATGAATACACTGTAAATATGCTGACTCACCCATGTTATGAACATGTTTTTTCCAGAGCTGGGGCTGACTGACGGACAAGAGCTTGCTGTAGCTGATGTCACCACACCCCAGACCATGTTGTTCAGACTCCGCTTTACCTCATAGGATAAACTCAAGCACTCCCACACAATCAGTTGATGTCATTCTTGTTTATTGGCCAACTATAACTTGATGCAGAATATTTAAAATGGCCTAAAAACTAGAACAGTTTAAAGTGTATTCATTCACAGTGTAAATGAGCAGTGTAATTTAATCGTTTTAATTTACTTATTGACTAAAGTCAATGTTTTGCACTGAAAAGCCAAAATCATAGTTCATACCTTCTCATCTTTTGGTGAAACATTGCTTGCAAATGTCGAGGATTTTGGCATTCAATGTGTTATTTGCACTACAACCTGAAGCGTGCTATGTGCAAACAAAGAGACATAAATTTGTTACTTTGGTAAATGTATTCTGTACATGTTCTAGTTTTAAATATTCTTAAATATTTATTTATTCCAACAGTTTTTTAGTTGCAGAAACCACTGAAGTGCTAATTGACAGACACTGATAATGATGTGTGACCTGGAATAAAAATGTTTTTCTTACAACGTTTCTGTTTTCTCTATGCACTTACATGGATTTGTGGGAGTGAACCAATATTTACTCAACAAGTTTAGTATGTAGAATTGGGAGATAAGATCAACTTAGCTTTAGAGGCCGTTTGTTTCCATGCGTCAATATAAACTAAGAATTTGCAACGTATGGCTAACATCCAAAATGGCTCAAACGCATATAAAATATATTGAGCTAATGTCTATGTATTGCAATTATGTATCCTATAATTAATTGAGTTAAATATTTGCGGCTTTGCAGACTAGGCTTCCTCATTCTAATTTTTTTTTTTATCCTCAAACCGGATGATGACGTCATGATGCTACGTGGAAAGGAAGTAGCGAAGAGGCTAATGCTAGTGGGGATACAAGTTGTGATCGACCAAAACAAACGATGACGGCCGAGCAAGGGAGCCGAAAAAAAGCTTGGATTTAACATGGGGATGCTTTTGCTTTGACCGTTGTGGCAGAGTTATATACGGTATTAGAAATACCTGTATTTCTACATGAGATATGCGATTTTGAATGCCAACTGGCCAGTTTGCGAACTGTAGCTAACTGTATTACGTTACTGGGATTAATGCTGTCCCTGTATTTACAGTGTTGCTAACTAGCTAAGTGGAAGCTAGCTGTCAACAAAGCTTTTCTGGACAGAACAACACGTTGCGAAATATTGTTCGCACCAGGTTATCGTTGATAACGACAAATGCAGAGACAGTTCAAGTTCCTCTGCTTTGTGTGGTAACGCCAAATTCCCTTTTAAATCCGTGTGACAATTTATGAACTTGGTGATAGCTAGCTAGCCTAACAGTCAAAATGAGTTGGTTCAACGCATCTCACCTGTCCAGCTTCGCTAAACAAGCTTTAACAACAGCTCAGAAGTCAATCGACCGAGTTCTGGACATCAAAGAAGAGGACCAATGGGGTGACACAGTTGTAAAGCCCTATGATGGTAAGTAGTGTAACATAGGGTGGTCAAAGCTTATGTTGCCATATGCAAATTTCGGTTAGCTGCTACAACTGGTACAATTTCTTTTCTGTCAGATGTTACAATACCGGGGAAGCTGTCATTAAGTGGAGGATGGGGAATGACGCAGTGGGAAGCACCCCTTGAAGAAAAGACCACCACTCCTCCTCCTTCCTCTGAGGCCATTACTACTCCTGTTACTCGCACAGTTGTGGATGAATCCGAAAACTTTTTTAGTGCCTTTCTGCCACCTGGAGACGTACAAGGTGGCACCAACACCCAGGTAGTGTCTGTACCCCCTACTAAGTCTCAAATAAGGCCTCAGGAGAAAGAAAAGAAAAACATCGAGGCTGTGGCACAAAAAGAAGTAGAGACTCAAAATTCAGCACCTGCGGATGAGAGTCAAGAGAATCAGACAGTTGCTGAGAGCCAGCCAGTTGAGCTTGAGTCCTCACCAACAGCACCGTATGCAGACACTATCCTCCTGCAGCCAGTTTCCCCTGCTTCTTCTTCCATCGATCTTCCTTGTAACCCTGACAGCGAAAAAAGCATTGTAAAAACAGATGCTAGCTCTCCAGTTTTTGTAGACTCAAAAACGGAGCAGTCACAGAAAGCATCAGATCACGAGGTTGAGCAGGATACCACAGATTCATCTGAACCTGCTGCTGTCACTTCTGAGCCTAAGAGCTCTACACCTTCTGATCCTTCGCCCTCCCCGTCCTCTAAGGGGGTTCTCATAGAGCATAAAGACTCAAAGGTGGAGGACCGTCAAAATGACACCCCCTCTCCTCCAGTCAGCGCTTTCTCCTCAGGAACCTCTACCACCAGTGACATTGAAGTTCTTGACCATGACTCTGTGTTGAGTGAGAGCTCAGCCAGCTCCAGACAAGAAACAGGGGAGAGCAAGGCTGGCCTTCACCTAATGCAGGGCTCCTTCCAGCTTCTCACTGCCTCCACCTGTGGAGATTTCCCCCGTCTGGAGGACTATTCCAAACTCACAGAGAGCAGCGGCTCTTCCTCGGATGCATTTGAGCGCATAGATTCATTCAGCGTGCAGTCATTGGATAGCCGGAGTGTCAGTGAGGTTAACTCGGATGATGAGATCCCTGGGAGTCGGACGCTAGCGTCTGTCACTGCAGGCCCTCCTTTAACAGTGTCATCAGCTGTATGTCAGAAGCAGGAAGATGGAGGAGAAGAGAAGGTAGGAGAGGAGAAGGAGAAGGAAGAGGAGAAGGAGGAGGAAGAGGAGGAGGAGGAAGAGGGCTTTACTGAAACAATGAGGGAACAGTCGCTGGATGAGATGGAGGAGAGCGGACGGAGTGTGACACCTGTTAATAGTGAGCAGCCTGAAGAGTTGACAGAACAGGAACAGGAATCCGAGGCTAACCCACTGTCTGGTCCCACCTCCAAAGCTGAAGAACAGACCACTCCTCCAATCACTGAAGAGATGAGAAGTGTCTCAACAGTTCAGATTTTGGAGCTTCAAAAGGTAGCAATTATTATTGTGTTCCTATGTAGCTGGTCGAATCAATTGTGGAGATTTGTTTTATGTACATATTTTACAAATGTTTGTTTGTTTACAAAGTCTATATAGCTTTGTGGTTCATATTGAATACACTAGTGTTTATTGTTCAACTTCAAAAACAACCTACCTCCAGTATACGGTATATTATCTTTGCCACAACACTTTGATAAACAAATATGAAAGATACTTGTTATAGAATCTATCTATCTATCTATCTATCTATCTATCTATCTATCTATCTATCTATCTATCTATCTATCTATCTATCTATCTATCTATCTATCTTACCTTACACTGCTCTGAAAAGTGTGTAGAAAATGTAGAGTATATAACTTCAAGAAACATTCAAAAGGTAACCACTAATTTGTTTAGACCAACCCAGTATTTTGCCTAGCCATCAGTAGAATGCAAAATAGAAGTAAATAGATTTGCTAGACCATAATGTCATATTTTCATATCATCTTGTAAATACTGCCAAGCTTGTTGTCCAGCTTATTTTTTTCCCCCCATCTAATAGCTTCAATCCTAATTTTGCCATGTGGTTGAAGACCATTGAACACCATAGTTTCAAAATATCTGCCAATAATGTTGTCAGAATTTTTGTTCAAAAACATTTGGTCAAGTATCAGTATTTCTCAGTCCCAGAATTTGTTATGCTATATGAAGAAGGCAACCATAATACTCTTACAATATATTTAATACCGTGGCCGGCTTAGCTCAGTTGGTAGAGCAGGCTAGTTTGACTCCGACTCTGCTTTGCTGCATATCATTCCCCCTCTCTCTCCCCTTTCATGTCTTCATCTGTCCTGTGGAAATAAAGGCCTAAAATGCCCCAAAAAATATAAACAAAATATTTAATACCACACTCTACTTTCCTTATGAGTATGTTTTACATTTATAGACTCTGCTGTGTAACTGCTGTTGTAAACACAATAAGATGTTGTGGACATGTTGTAGGTTATTGACGACTTGTCGGGCCGCCTTGAGAAGAGAGAGTCTCAGCTGCTGGCTGTCAGCAAAGACAAGGCCAAGCTGGACGAGCAGTGTGACAATCTCAAAGAGTGAGTATATGGCGCACGCACACACACACACACACACACACACCTGGTGCACAGTGGCACTGTAAATATTCTTGATAAGAAAGCTCTTTTGACCAGGCGACTAATGTGCTGATATCCAGATCAGACAAGGCCACATAGTAGCGCCGTATTATGTTGTTTCTATGAAACTAACAAATGCAGTGTTTTATAAACCTTTTATGTATTCATGTAATTACTCTAACTACACTACAGCAATAGTGCTGACATTTTCAAGTAATGTTGTCATAATGTCACTCTGTTAAATGCCTAAAATAGTCTACTTGTGCAGAGTAAAAGCATGTATAGATTTTGACTATGAGCTCTTACACTAATGAGTCCATTCATCCTCTAGTGAAGTGATAAGCCTGAAGGAGGAGAGCTCCACTGTTCAGTCCCTAAAGGAAGAGTTCACCCAGCGCATAGCAGATGCAGAGAGGAAGGCTCAGCTGGCCTGCAAAGAAAGAGACATAGCCAAGAAGGTAAATCACATTTCAGTGACCCGAGGCTCTACTTTCCTTCCACTTCAAGACCTACAAAGGCTGTGAGAGGAAAAAAAATAAATGATGATGTTAAATCCAAAATCTAACATGTCTGAAGTGTCTGTGTCTAAGATCACATTTTTCTATGCTACAGGAAATAAAGGGTTTGCGAGAAGAGCTTTCTACAAGACTTCACTCCAGTGATACAATGGAGATCATCAAAGAGAAGGAAGAACAGATCAGAGGCCTGCTGGAAGAAGGTAATACTATTTATTATTATTGTTATTTATATAGCAGACTATAAGAGTTCACCTCAACCAACACACACAATTCCACTCTAGGCAGGCTGTACAGTCAAGAAAATGTTTAAAGGGTAACTACCATCGCTGCACTCGGCTGAAAAAAAAACCAGTAGTTACCCTTTTAACATAGAGCCAGTTGGACAATAGGTACCACAACTGCTTTTACTGTATCCAACTTCACAAAAAGTTGCTGAAGTAGCACATAAAGTGTTGAACAAAGAGTAAGAATGATGCTAAGTGCACTGAGCTGTGAAAGACTTTTGTCATTTTTTGATTAATGTAATGAATGGATGGAAAAGTGTCAACACCATACTTTTAAAGGTATAGCAAATAATTTATTAGGGCTCAAGAAATCATGCATACATCAATGTTGAAGGAGTAGAGTGTGGCTTTTAAGAACAGCTGGTGACTTGACTTGTTAATGAAATATTGCTCAGACGTAGTGGGTATCATCTCAGCATCTGTGTTTGACTTTACCTAAGTTGACTGAGTAGGTGTTTATTTCTATTACTTTTAGGTGAAAAGTTGTCCAAGCAGCAGCTGCAGCACAGCAACATCATCAAGAAACTGCGTGGGAAGGAGAAGGAGAGCGACGCAAGGATGACCAAGCAACAGAGGAAAATCAAGGAGCAGGAGGAGGAGCTCGGGCAACTGCAGCAGGTCAGATTTTTGTACATATTTCAAAATGGAAATAATTGTTAACCTGCCATTGTTAAATGACTGCTTTTAGTACTTTGAGGTTTGGGGATCTGGGCAGAAGTTGTAATTTTTTTATATCAGTTACATTTTGAGTCAGAGGAACTTTCTCTAATTTTTTGATTGTTTGATTAAGTTTTTTCGACTCATTACGGTATGCTACCGTGGAAGTGTGGTGCTATTTTGAGCCTTGTTAGTGGTATGAAATAGCGATTTACCATCTTCCCCGAAAGCTAGCGTTAGCAGCTAACCACCGGTTTGCGTTAGCTTGTTTAAAGCTAGAGACGCATTCGATTAGCATGAAAACGTATCCCAGAGAACGTTCGACTCGGTACACATATGTTATTAACCCCTAGGTTCATTTTGCGCCGGAATTGTCCTTTAAATACTTGCCATTTATTCCTCAGTTACTTTTACTGATTATATAGTGTGAGTTTAGATTAGCTTAAATCACTATATTCAGTATAATCATGGCTACAATTCAGTTTTTTAGTTTTATGTGTTTAGGTTCTAGATGGGAAGGAGGAGGTGGAGAGGCAGCACAGGGAGAACATCAAGAAGCTGAACGCTGTGGTGGAGCGGCAGGAGAAGGAGCTGAGCAAGCTGCAGGCGGAGTCTGAGGAGCTGCAGGAGAAGAACCGGAGCCTCCAGGCTGCTCTGGACAACTGTTACAAGTAAACAGTGACACACCCTGCTATTGATACTGAGTACCAACGACAAAGAGCTCTTACTGTAAATCTAACCTCAGAAGCCACAGTTGTATTGTACTTAACATTTCAATATATTATTTAATGGTTGACAGAGTATACATAGCAGACTAAGTATTTGGAAAGTGACTCATTTATTGTGTGGTACTTTAGTTTATTGGATTTGAAATGATGCAATGAAATTGAGGTTGAAGTGTGGACTTCCACCTTTAATGTGAGGGTGTTTACGCAACAGTATGGGAATTGTAACCACTTTTATACATAGTCTTTCAGTTTTTAAGGGACAGAAAGTAATGATCATACATACAAATTAACATAAACTTAAGTAATAAATACACCATTGTCATTGTTTCATTTCAGGTCCAGTGTGCAGAGCCAAACAACAACAAATATACCACTGTTCTTACAAATAGGCACGGCACTGTAATAGGGTCATGATGTTGATGGTCTACTTCTACATCTCTGTTGTCAGGGAGCTGGCAGAACTTCACAAGGCGCATGTCAGCAGGACCAGTGAGGCTGAAGAAGCAGCTCTTAGCAGGGAAACACAGGCCAAGGAGCAGCTGAGCCTGGCTTATGAGAAGGCCCAGGAGGAGGCCAGGATGCAACAGGAGGCTCTGGCCAATCAGGTAACACAGGCTCATGCTGTAGACATGTATGTGTTTCCTATGCATATAAGTAAAGCTCATCAGATCCACTGGGGTTGTTGCTGCACAAGCAACCTAGCCCACCTTGCATATATTAATTAAAATATACACTACAGTAGGCTTTGGTGCCGCCTCACTAAACTGTAATCCTCCATTGTGAGTCAGTGGTGCAACTATTATTTGCAGCTGGTTTTGTTTTACGTGGTGCATGAGGTACAGCAGCCCATACCCAAACAAATGCTTACTCACTCACACAGGCCAACCCAGATTTTATTCACCTGCACTTGCTTTCATTCACAAAATCTTAATCCATGGGATACCACCAGAGCTGCGGCATAACAGTGTATGTTTACAACTTACACTTTACACATAGTGTAAAGTGTAAATTTTTAAACATACATAATATTCATAATATTCAACATTACAAAAGCAACTTTGTGCAAAAGCAACGGAAAAATTTGAGAATTTACACATACACGAGTTTCAGATTTATTGCTGAATTTTCTACACTAGACATTAATTTCAAACACTGCCAAGTTTATCAGGACTTCCTTTATTAACTATTTTTATGTTGTGTACAGGTGGCTGACCTGAGACTGGCTCTGCAGAGAGCTGAGCAACAGCAAGCAAGGAAAGAAGATTATTTAAGGGAGGAGATCAGTGAGCTGCAGCAGGTAACATAATATGCTGGTTAGAAGTTGTCCTACCAAGCTAGTTCCTTTTGACAAGAAGCAAAAATAACCATAATTTTATCCCGCACAGGATTTATTTAATGCACGCCATTTATTTTTATTTTCATCTTCCACAGAGGCTTCAGGAAGCAGAGACTAGGAACCAGGAACTCAGTCAGAGTGTTACCTCTGCAACACGGCCCCTACTGCGACAAATTGAGAACTTACAGGCCTCATTGGGTGGACAGACGGCATCCTGGGAAAAACTTGAGAAGAACATCTCTGATAGACTAGGTAAGAGGCAGGATGTGTCAAAAAGCACACCAAAATACAGTATTGTACAAACTGAGCTACAAGCTTTTTTTGCTCTCCCTTTTCTTTTCAACAGCGGATGCCCAGGCACAGTTGGCCGTTGCTGTGGAAAAGGAGCGATCAGCAACAGAAGACCTTCTGTCCATCAAGTCCCAGCTGGCCTCTCTGGAGTCCCAGAATTCCCTGTTACGCCAGGAGAAGGCCCGGCTCCTGGCTCAGCTGGATTCTGAGAGAAACAAGAGAGAAAAACTGGAGGATGAGAGTAGCAGGTGACAAATTACAATTTTAAAACTCAAGCCTACAAGATTAAGTGATAATCCAGCCATCAACCAGTTATTGTCACTAATTCTATTTTCTAATTCTGTTTTGAAATGCGGACGCATGGTTGAGTTAGTTGGTTTAATTTGAACTATGACATTGCTTTCAAATGAGTTGCTACCAATTATATCCTAATCACTAGACCACCAAGAAAGTGGGTTGCAGGACAGAAGGAAGGAGCTAACCATCAATACGTGCTATATAGATGACTCCAAATGGCAGGTTTTTTTTGTCTGCAGTTGGTTTTATTTTTGTTCATTGTTTCCAGAAAAACATTAATAGACACACACTGTGAATTTCATGCTGCACTCATTCATTACTTCCTGTTGTCTGGATGTTCACTCTAATAATCTAACTTTTGCTGGATGTTTTACACATGCATATTTATGTGGGGAAGTTACTGGCATAGTGTTTCTGGGTAGGATAGTACTTACATCTCCCCTTGTAATGCTAATGCTTCCTGGAGAGTGCTTTTGTTTAACAACAATCCCATTTGTGAGTCAGAGTGTAAAGGAGAGGCCAGGGGAATGCCCCCTCCCCCCCTGAAGAAGCAGTCATGCATGCTGGGTTATGTTTAGTGAGAAGTCCTGCTGCTGTAGCTGGGCCAGTGGCGCAATGGATAACGCGTCTGACTACGGATCAGAAGATTCTAGGTTCGACTCCTGGCTGGCTCGGAAATTTTTTAGCTCATGTTGGAAGGTGTAAATTATGTATGGTGTACTGTGCATGCATCCTTTTACCTACACATCACTGTGAGAAAGACTGAACGTATGACTATTTATTACTGATAGTGATGATTGTTTGTTGTCACTTATTGCTTGTTTTCTCAATGTAGGGAGCATGTTGATTTGGAAAATCTGAGAGGAGAACACAGTCGCATGCTAGAAGAGGCCAAGAAAGAAAAGGTTCCATTATGCTTCTTCCTACTCTTGTTGTTCTCCTCTATGAAACAACTTCCTCATGTGCATCTTTTTGCTTCTTCACCAGCTGCTGCTGACCAATCAATTAGAGATGGAGAAGATGAAGGTGGAGCAAGAGAAGAAGAAATGCTACTTGGCACATGAAGCACTGAAGGAAAAGGTTTAGAGAAGATTATTAATCTTTAGTCCGTTTCATCTCATCAGTTAAGATATTTTTATTCTGTTCTCTAATAGTTGTGAAATGTTTCCCTATCAGGAGCGAAAGGCTATGACCCACTCTGTAGGAGAGGCCCCAGCCTCCTCCACACCCTCCTTATCCCGCTCTAGCTCAATCAGTGGGGCTGACAATGCTGGTCTACATACCTCTGTTCTTTCCCAGGTACACATTGGGGAAAATTGAGAAAAATCTAAAAATGAAGATTAGTTTGTCCATGCTTGGATTTGTGAAGCTTGACCTGCCCTGTACTGTATTTTATTCTTCAACAGGATGACTGTTTAGACCACTCTCTAGGTACAATGACCATGTCTATGTCGATGAGCGGCACCAACCTGTACGAGGCCGCCAGGCTGTCTGGAGGCTCCAGCGTCATAGAGAACCTCCAGTCTCAGCTCAAACTCCGAGAAGGAGAGATAGCACAACTGCAGGTAGCAATTCAGAACAAACCCACATAAGGCTACTTAAAGTGCTCATATTATGCTTTTTGGCTTTTTCCCTTTCCTTTATTGTGTTATATATCTTACAAAGTGAAAAAGCCCAAAATCTTGCCATCTTCCAGAGAAAACACTGTTCACAAACTGCTCCAAACAGCTCTATTGTAGTCCAGCCTTTACTTCCGTGACAAACTGCATCACTTTGTACACGTTATAATGCTCACCTAGATGCTAGCGTGGCACGCCCTCATACTCTGCTTCTGACTGGCTAGTAATTCTTACCTCGCTACTGCGCATGTGCGACTCCCAACAAAGATGGAATAGAAGTGTGATGCCTCACTCTGTAGCTAAAACGGAGAGCTCAACACACAGGGTGAAAAGAGGAGCTGCAGCAATGTGCAGTACAACAGAAACATAGTGTTTTTTTTTGAAAATTAAACCACAAACCTATTTTGGTACAACCTCTAAATACAATTATGAACCTGAAAATGAGCATAATATGAGCACTTTAAGACTTAATTAATTAGTTTATTGGTTTATCTACATGTCAGCAGCACCTGGATGCAGACAGAATGCTTACCTGATCTACAATGTTTTCTTAGAATTAAAACAAAAAACATATCTTAAGTGTGGAAAAAGAACAAGTCAACAGCAAAATTTACAATTTGATAGATAAAAACGATTAATGTCCTGCACTTAAAGGCAGCTTTGTATCGAGTGGTTTTTACTACCCTCTGTCTGATGTTGCAGCTTGAGATCTCCAGTCTAGAGAGGAGTCGTTCTGTGATGGCAGAAGAGCTGGTCCGACTCACCAATCAAAACGATGAGATGGAGGAGATGGTGAAGGACATCCCCAAGTTGAAAGTTCAACTCAAGGTGAGGGCTGTATTAAGCAAACAGAGCATACATGAATGCTGTATTTGCAGAAGTTCTTCTAATTTGTGTGGCTGTGCATTGCAGGATCTGGAGCAGAGGCACAACACTATCCTGCAGATGTATGGAGAAAAGGCTGAAGAGGCAGAGGAGCTGAGACTGGACCTTGAAGATGTGAAGAACATGTACAAAATCCAGATTGATGAACTCCTGAAGAACCAGAAATAATTCACTGAACTGTGCTACTTTTGGGACACTCCCAAACAAATCATTTGACCATCTCAGCCACACATTCACAGACAAAAAGGTAGAGCAGAGAATTTAAATGTAATCACTGTTAAAAGAAAATTATTTTATCTTTATCCATTTTATTTTAATTAATTATGGCATATTTTATTTAAGTGGGAATGTTGGGATTATGCAAAATATACAATGTATTATTACAGAACCAATATGAAGGATAGCCAGAGTTCATGATTTGGGTGTCTATTTGAAATCTTTGGGACTTGGTCATGATTAAACATTTTACATAGTATTGTATAGACAGTTTCTAACTGTAGGAGATGGTCATGGTTTTTTGCACTATACAAATCCATCCTTGTTTATTTCTTAATGCATAATCAGAATGGTTTAAGAAATATATAAAAATATTGTACAGAGAAATTGATGTATTGTTCTCAACTCCTTAGAAATCACAAAAAGTGGTTTAGACCTGAGAGTAGTCTGTGATTGAAATCCTGAAGATTGGATTTTAAACCTTATAAATATGTAAATGAATAAACCTTTATTTGGGTGGTGAACACTACTGATATTCTTAATTTGAATTGTGTGGATTCCACAGAAGTCATTATTTTAATTGCATTCATAAAAAATACTACATTATCTTAATGTTGCACAAAAGTCTCCAAATAAATCTCCATGTCCGGAACAATTTCAAACAGTTGTCCAATCTGTATTTTTACACAAGACTACCCATACTTGTAAAAGTGTAATTGATACAATTTTAGTAAAATTCACAAACATTTTATATGTTAAGGCAAGCATATACTACATAACCTATAAATGAACCGATGTAGGGCCTATTGTAAAAGGAAACATTTAATCAACCAAATTTAAATATATTTTTGAAAATGTTGAAGGGGTTGTAAAATGTTTTCTATTAACTAGCTAATTAATATCTGATATATGTTGTAATTTATGTCAAGATTTAAAGTAAAATGATCCTTAAAAGAACGTTTGGAGAGCACCTGAAGTATTTCGGATCAAGTGTAATCTAAAGACAAAGTGAAGTACACAGCGCCACCCTGTGGCTCTCGCTACGTATTACAAACCGGTATAAGGTTTCCGGTGTTATGGCGACCACCGGCAACATCATCGCTTCAGTCTGGAGAATAGCAGGCTGTACATTCAGGTAAACTGTCTCTCACTCAAACTCAAACCAACCTTATTTAGACGACCGTTGAAATTGAGTTTTGTGCCCGTTGCAAGTCTTTGTATCGTGGAAATGTTAAATATATTTTCCTGCCCTGTTCTTTGCTGCCACATCGGTTACGTTACAGCTTGAATTAACATGAAGGGGTCTTGGCTTTGTCAAGAACTAACGCTACATGTTAGCCACCACATTAAATATTTCAGACATTAGCCTCCTATAAAGTGTTCTCCTATATTACCCCCTGAAAAAGAAAAGAGTACGTAATGCGTTATTATGTTCACATATCCTCAGACTTAAGATTTATCTCACATGCCTATCAAGTCACGCAGTGTTCCTGGCGGGTTGCAACGTCAACGCTATCTAAGCTTAGTTAACTAATTGACGCTAGCTAAAAGTTTGATAGTTACATATTGTAGCTAATTAGCTTGTTAAAAAGGAAGTTTGCTTCTTCTTTGTGAGCCCACGTGCGACAAAAAAGACGAGTAGGCTACTATATAACGTTAGGGAGCACATTTTACTACAGGGCTTGTGGAAAAACCCTCCGCCTTAACCTTTAAAGGAAAGCTTACGATAATTGGCTACAACTAATGCCACCAGAAGACTGAAGCCCCGTGCTTTCACATGTAGCTTTACTCCTGAAGTATCTCAGAAAGAGCCGTTGTTTTAATCCAGCTCTGTAATTTCAGGCAACCCGTTATACGCCCATAGATTTATAACCCCAATGAAGTAGCCCTTTGAGAACATCGTAATGACTGGTGATACATTAACTCTTAACAACCTATTACCAAACCCACTGTATAGACCGTTTTATAATTCTGTTACAAGTCACACACAGCAACATCAGTCCTTCTCAGCTCCTTCAGACGTTGAAAGATTTGGGAGCTATTGTTATAGGACAGCACCGTGCGGTAATTGCAATAACAGCAGTCACACTAATATGCTTTGATCATTGATTTTGGGAGTGGATATTGTCAGTGGTTTTGGGTGGTGTAAGCACATGCATCTCAGACTTAACAAAATTGCATGCATCATGAAAATATGACTGTGTCATGGGTAAATGCTGATTTGGCCATCTGGAACAGCATAGGTCACCAGCCAGCATATTATATGCCCCTTCTGACTCAGTTATGATTGCTCAGACAACAGACGGAAAAAGGTCAGCAAGACTTCCTGCAACAGGACTTTCCTTATGAGGCGCTCTGATTTGCCTGGAGCTTCGTTCCCACACACTTGCTTGTGCCCACATGCTTGCCCAACGTGGTGCTGGGCTTTCAACCAAGAGTGCAAGTCTGAGTGTGTCTCTCCTCTTCTTCTTTTTTTTCCCACTCAGAGTGATGTGAAGAGAGAGGCGGCTATCTCACATGTCTGTGTAATTCTGACTATGCGGCTCTTTGTAGCGCTGGGCATAGTTTTTTCTTTCACTGTGGTCACCACTGAGAAGGCTGAGATCACCACCCACAAACCACCAGCACCGCTGCTCAACTACAGCAGGATCTCCCTGCTGCCAGAGCACATACCGTACTTCCTCTACAACAACAAGAGGGTCGCCAAGCAATGCCGTCTGGACCCACTCTGCCCTTTAAAAGTAAGATATGCACTTTTCTCAGTGTAGAGTGGTAGCAAGTGAGTTAGTTTTGCTGTACTGTGAGTAAAAGCTTTCACTAAGCCCTTTGTTAATTGACTGTTAAGTGCCTTAATATTTAGATCTCTTGACTAATAAGAAAATGAAACTTGATATTAAATTGTATTTTCTGTTAGTGTTGTGTAACAGCAGCATTATGATTTCCAGAATAGGCAGCACATTATTTAATGGAGATTGCACTCATTTGCAGTTTTGAATGATGTAATTTCTGTACATTGATGTGCGTGTAAATGGACATTGCTCTCCTGTAGTTGGCAAGTAATAATAATAATAATAAACTTTATTTGTTTAGCACCTTTCATACAAGAAATGCAGCTCTTAATGCATTACAATAAGGTAATTACATGCACTGAGTGCTTTACATGATAAAAGACATAGAATGAAGGTAAAAACAGGGATAGAATGCCATAATTAATGCAAAATAAGATGGAAAATAAAATTTGTAAAATGAAGTAAGTAAAAAACAACAGGACCCAAAGATTGTCCTGACCCTTCGCCTGTGGTGTGTCACACGGAGGCTCCAAACATCAAATATCAGGATCATTCTTGTCTATAACTGTTAGCACTCATGTAACTTGTTTAAAACGTAATAGTTTATTTAGAGCATTGTGTTCTACCCTAACTGGAGCAATGGGTGAGTGGTGTTCATTCTGGAGTTAACTTTACAATTGCAATTAAATTGTAGTAAGAAGAGTATTAGAGAAAAGCACGTTTTAGATACTGCATGTCCACAGAATCGGCTTTTTGTCCAACAGGGAAACCCCTATTGTCACAGTTTTGTTGTTTCAATCATCAATGTCCTTTTTAAAATGGTAGTTTGATGGTAAATTCTTCACACAACACTATATGTAACTCCCTCTTTCTCTCTCTCTCTCTCTCACACACACACACACACACCCACCCTTGGTTCTACAACAGGGTGCACTGCAGGATCTATCTGCCTGTTGGGGCTACGAGAAGAACTGTGATCCAAGGAAGCGCTTTAGCTATCCAGTCTGTACCAAAGCTGACTCTGGATGGTAGTGTTCCTCAAATCACATTCTAACACACTTTATGTTCCCACTTATTTTCTTTTCAGAAGTATAATGCAGTTTACATAATTCACTTTCCACACTCCTAGCAGCCGTCAATGATGTGCCAGGTGCTCAGTAATCTTAATCATTTCAAATGATGGTAATCGTTAATTCATAGGTATTGAATTTACTGAACCACAGTCTCATTGTTTTTCAAAAGTAATTTTATACTTATTTATAGCATGCATCATTGATGAACTAGTTTTGACTTTGCTGATCTGCCTAAATCTCTGATCTGTCAGGGCCCGTTCTCTGGAGGCAGCACAGGAGCTTTTCTGGAAGCAGGCTGATTTTGGCTACGTCAAAGAGCGCCTCTCTGAGCTCAAAACACTCTGCAAGGCCAGCAGGCCAGTAAGTTTGCACATTTCCTCAGTTCCCATGAGCCTACTGAGTCAACAGGAAGAAACAACAGGTAGAAACAAACACAGTGTTGAACAAGAGTCCACGGACAATAGGCCTGAACATAATTAGCTGTTCAAAGGCAGTAGTGAAGGAAGAGTATAGTATAGAGACTACTCTCACAATATATAAGATCCAGATTTATATATATAACCTAAATTCAAAATCTTTCTACTGTAAATATTTTTCCAGGGGGATTCGTCATTAAGATGTAGTAGCCAAACTCGCTTCTGTAAGGCAACTAACCTTTACCTGGACTTGCGTAAGCCACGCAGAAGTCATGAGAGGTCAGTATATATAAAAGTGACATGTTCATGAAAAAACATCACACTGACACAAACTCATCCATGTTATGTTGCAGGTACAAAGAGGACTTCATTCAGAAGGGTGAGATTGGCGGTCGTTGCAGACTGAACAAGCGATCTCTTGCTGCCGAGGGAGAGCACAAGAGCCCCTTGCAATCTTGGTGAGGCAGGAGACACACATTCACACGCTCAGTTACTGAGCTTTAGCCAGTAACTTTTGTAGAAGCTTTTGGGAATTGGAGGAAACTTTATGGCCTCTAAAAGAGACAAAAAAAAGCATGTTCCCTGACCGGGAATCGAACCCGGCCGCGGCGGTGAGAGCGCCGAATCCTAGCCACTAGACCACCAGGGACTTGCTGTTCTATTTTTTTCATGTTGCAAAATGTTTTTTCAGTGTTTTTACCTAGATTTGTGGAATACTTAGGTTCACTTATTTGGCAAGGGGGTTTAAGGGTCCTCCCTCAAGGAAATGTTATGTTTTTTAATAAAAAAAAAAAATGCAATTTTGGAGCAATATTATTACCATATCTGGATAAAATAAAAACGTTGGAAAAGCTATGCAGATAATAAATAATACCCCAAAAGCTTAGAGACAAAACTTGCTAAAGAATACCACTGGGGACCAACTGCAATCATTAGATCTGAGAAAAAGTAATTTAGTAACATTCATTTGGCTTAGGCGGTGCCCAAAGTGGCTTGGGTGCTGCGCCTAAGCCTTACAATGGAGGGGAAAAGCCTTTTTTTGTATGCATGGTTTATGTATCCTGATAAGGTTGATTTGTAAATTGCTTTCTAATGATTTTATGTGGAGGCACCAGTGACACTGAACAATCTTTGTCAGTGTGTTCCTTGATTTGTAAATTAAATTGAGAATGGTAAGTGCTGCAAGATGTCTGCAAATATGTATGTTTTTAGCATGCAGGCCCACATCTACTTTTGACTTTTTAGTCAATAAACTGGGCCAAAACTACGTTCCCTGACCGGGAATCGAACCCGGGCCGCGGCGGTGAGAGCGCCGAATCCTAACCACTAGACCACCAGGGACTTGCTGTGATGTTTAGTGAACTCGTGTTCTGGATTGAATGGCATGTGTGACAACTGGCAGGATGGGACTCTTTAGATGTAATAACACAGACTGTCATTAGGTGGTGCTCTGTATGTATATTTACTGTATGTCCTGCCTGGAGAATAAGCAGTTACAGTATGTGTCATGTCTACTTTGAGTCAGACCAGCTACTTTTCCATTAGAGGGAGAACAGTGTAGCTGAAATATTAAAATCTGTTACAGAGGCATGTGGAGTTATACATAAGAACAACAGGCTGCCAACGGTAGGAGTAGTAGCTTCCCCCTTCCCCTGCCGTAGAGACTTCTTGTCTGCATGAATTAAAGAAACATGACACATCTCGAGCAGTGTCTTTGCATTGTCTTGTTAAACAGAACTAATTAAGTCAATCCTCCTCACCTCACTGATATAAATTAAATGCAACTCCTAGACTACAGCATATATTTGATGTCTTTCATATGATTCAGCTAAGTTGTCTACTTTTACATTGCATCTAAAGTCTCTGTTGTTATGATCATATTTCTTAAGGTAGTGAAAAACACGTTGCTCCCTTCCAAAGCGGTCCTGAAAAGGGGGGGGTGGGAGGCAGTCAGGAATGTGGGGGTGGAATTCCTGCTCTAACCTTGTCTTTTGTCAAACATGCTTGATGGGCGAGTGGCGCAATGGATAACGTGTCTGACTACGGATCAGAAGATTCTAGGTTTGACTCCTGGCTGGCTCGTGTCACTTTTTTCCTTAGTTATGCAATCTTTCTCATAATGTGCACCTAATATAGCAATTCATAATATCATATTCCAATTAATGAACATTTTCTGTGTAACCAATCATTATCATTTTGATTCTGTCATCCAGGGACCAGCTTTCCTTGTCTTGAAAGATGCATTTCATTAAAGGGATAATTTGCCAATTTAAATCCAGCTCTGTGTGTGCAGATGAACGGTGTTTGGCTTGCCTCCGTGAGTCTGTAGCAGCCGAGGTCTGACGAGATCTCAGCGGATTTCAGTGGCACGTTTTGTGTCATCTGGCGGATCTCGGCAGACCTCCGCTGCTTTGCTCAGCTGGTAGACCTGTGCGCTGCGGCCACGGAGGGAAGCCAAACACAGATCATCTGCCTACACTGCCATGACAGAGCTAGATTTAAATCAGCAAAACACCTCTTTAAGTGTTAAAATTTTCAGAAATTTTCTGACTGAAATTTAAGTTGTCCTTTGGGTCACTGGTACCCGTTCAGTTTATTTGACATTTTGTATTGGCCTTGCGTTGCGCTTTGGGTCCCCGGTGACCCTTGCGTACTATGTGATGTCATTTCACGTGAACTGGCGGGGGCCTCGTCCTTCGGGGTCCCGAGACCCATCCTGCACTTGAACGTGTTAAATATACTAAACAAGTCCCTGTGACACGAAGAACAATACAAGGGCTATCAATGGCACATCACTTTTTTATTCTCAAACCATACTGCTCACCCCTTGAAGTTAACCTTTGTATGAAAGCATCAACAGTCACAGCCAAAAGATCACATTTTTGTGCATTGCTGTCTGCCACAGTTTTTTAATGCTTCCCAACCATACACACGGGTTGTAAAGTTTATTTCCCTGGTGTGCCACCTGTACCATGTTAATGCAGAAGTTTTACAATTCTATTTACAATACTAAATTGATGTGATGTGCTGTTTTTGTAGGTATGCTGAGCTGCAAACATACACAGAGCTGGACTTTCATCCTATAGAGGATGAACACTGTGATATCGTCATTGAAAAACCCACTGTATTTATGAAACTGGATGCTGGTAGGTAACAAATACTTTACATTACTTTTTCTCTTATTACATCTTAATAAAAAAAACAATACACATGCTTATTATGTACAAAATGCAATAGCAAGAATTCCATCGAAACTCACACTTTACAAAAATCTTGTTGGAATGTAACAGTAATGTATTGCGAGCTTGACTGCAGAGTATTCTGTATTCGTTCAGTTAAAAGGCCTAAAACCAAAATAATAATTGTATGTTTTTCTAACAGGGGTGAATATGTACCACCATTTCTGTGACTTTGTCAACCTCTACATCTCCCAGCACATTAACAACTCCTTCAGCTCAGATATCAACATCATCATGTGGGACACGGTGGGTACCTGATGTCTCCCACTACAGTTTTAATAAGAGATGGGGAGAAAAATCGATTCTTAGATGCATCGTGATTATCCCTTGTATGATTGTCTCGATGCAGAAAAGTCAATAATCGGAAATTTAAACTTAAATTCAAGCGAACATGTTTATCTCCACTAAAAAATGACAACAATTCATAAATGACTTACTTTTTTTAAAATTTGCTGCACTCTATGTCACCCTTACAGACTGCGACAAAAGAAGATAAATGCTTAGGATGCTCATGTCATTCCTTTATTTAGCTGCCAAAATAAAACACAAGGTAGGATTTTCCATGCGTCCTGCCTCCATTGAATTGGTAACTTCTTCTTCTACAAAGTAGCTACATAAGAAATAAATGAAGAGTCACACATTGGATCTGTTCTTTGGTCACAAAGATACAACTCAAGATTTGATTACGATTTTTTTGTCAGATGCAGCACAGTATTTTCGATTTCTTTCTCTGTTAAACACTTTGACGTTACTCTTCTAAATAACATGAAAACACAGTCATAAAAATATTTGAAGAGTTTAGTGTGCAAGACAACTGATGTTGGATTTTAGTACTAAAAACCAGTGAGAAAGCCAATCAGAAGTGTATCTGCAATGTACTACAGCCACAGTTTTTGTTTAACAAGTCAGCGGCATGTGTGCCCGATAAAGACATCAATGGGAAACACCAGTTGAAAAACAGAAGGCTTTACAGATAGCCTTATCCGGCCCATTGTTCCCCCAACTGTGCACAGGGGTAAAGAGGAAAAGGGAAAGAGAAGACTGACAGAGAGAAGGAAAGCAGTGACCTTAAATCACTGAAATCCAAACAGTAGCAGGCTGTCAGATAATAGTGTGATAACACATTTTGTTAAAAAAAACCCAACTTAAGAAAAATACAACCAGCGGAGTTTGAAAACAGAAGACTGACTCTGGCACTGCTAAAGGCTGTAGTTGATTCTGATTTTTTTTTCTTTTTCATTTCAGATCTAACATTAATTGGATTAACATTTGATCCCTTCTTTTATGTCTTTTCCCAGAGTTTTTATGGTTATGGAGATCTGTTCGGTGAAACATGGAGGGCCTTCTCAGAGTATGACATCATCCACCTGAAGACCTATGACTCGAAAAGAGTAGGTATAATGTTACCTCTTTGTGGTCAATGTAAGCTCCTTTTTGTAAAGGTCTTGAATTCATCAGTCACTCAAGTATGGCTGTTTAGAAATACCACCCAAATTGGTTGGTAGTCTATGAAAATGAATCAAAGGCTTTAGTTTTGATAAAGACCCCTGGTTCCTGGGTTGGATTTTTACAGGAAAAATTACTCTGGCACACATTAAATATTGTGTTTAGTGTATCCACAAGCAGCAACAAGGGTCTTGATGAAATATATGTGTAAGAAACTGAAATTAGTATGACCAACCATGGCTGAGCTGATAAGAAATGTGCACCTCCTTTAGACACTAAAATGTAATCCATATAAAATCCAATGACCATGATGTTCCATCCAAGCACTTCACACTTGAGTGATCTCTGAGAATAACAGTTTAAAAACACCACAGCAATACGTAGGTTTTACATTTATATTATATGTTGCCTGTTATGTAGCTACACGGACTGATTTCTGTGCCGTGCTGTATGCTTATTCATTGATCTATTCACCCTTGTCCACAGGTGTGTTTCAAAGATGCCTTCTTCTCCCTCCTTCCGAGAATGAGATACGGCCTCTTTTACAACACGCCCCTTGTAAGTTACCCCACATGTATATGTGTGTGTAGCCACTAACCAAATCTACTTTACATACACTCACCTAAAGGATTATTAGGAACACCATACTAATACCGTGTTTGAACCTATCCTATCAATATGGGCCAACATTTCTAAAGAAGGTGAGTGTATATGTACACTACCAGTCAAAACTTTGGGGTCACTTAGAAATTTCCATACCATTCCATTACAGACAGAATACCAGATCAGTTGCATTGTTTTTTTAACCAGGGAAGCAGTTTTCAGATTACATTATGTGCTTACATAATTGCAAAAGGGTTCAACAAATTGCACTGTCTCATACTTTCAATGTTGCTCTGTGTTTCATTTATATGTTTTTATCTCACATTTTGTGATAGATTTCTTTTCGTCATTTATTGGCCCTTCCTCCCCACATGCACAGTGATATCCGGTTTAGTCATAAATATGCAGTTCAGGTTAAATATTTTCGTGATATATTCAAAGCTCAGTAAGTGCCTATGTAATTTAAATGATAATTCCAAGGAGATTACTATAAAGATGATACCATGTAAATATGTGCTGTCCTGTTCTAGCCTTGAGGTGTTAAATATTGATAGGTCAGCCCCAAGCTGAAGCTTTTGATTGCCCCTGCAGCACATGTCATGTTTATATTCATGTGCTCACATTTACAGCTGCAGTGCAGCAGTGTATGTGTGAGATTCTTGCTTGAGAAATGCATAGGCTCATATGATATTCATTCCTGGGAGATTAGAAATATGTTTACATTTGTCAGATTCCTGGTGTGTAACATATTTGTCATCTCAACAAGGTGCATTGTACTAGTGTGGCTATATTCAATTTGCTTTCAATTCATTTCAAATCTAAAATACAAATATTGCTAATCTTTTTGCATGACTACATACAACCAAAATATAAATTTTAATACACTGTTTTAAATTGAATCGATGAAAATTAAATTGCATATGTGAGAGAAATTGACACTCTATGTGATGGCAGATCTCAGACTGCTACAGTGAAGGGATGTTTAGGGCGTTCTCCCAGCATGTCCTGCATCGACTGAACATCCTGCAAGATGGGCCAAAGGTAGGAAGAACGTCTTTTAGGAAACACTAATCTACATCTGTTACTTTCATATTACAGTCTTGTTTATATACATGGCATGGACACAGTTTTATGAACCCCTTTATTTCAATACAAATAAATAGAATAGCAAAGATCTCACTGAAGCTTACATTGTCAGTTTTCTGCAGGTGATGATTCATCTCAGTGGTAATCTTTCAGGTTGCAGTTTGTGGTGCTGTTTGCCATCTCTCGGTCACTTTTAGTAACAGCATATCCTCCTTGCCAAATTAGTTTTCCTGTTTTCTTGATTTTGACATTGTCAAATCAAGATTGTGGTGCACAGCATTTTATCCAAACAAGCATTGAAACAGTCAAGAAACACAGACATAATGCAAGCTTTCCCTGACCGGGAATCGAACCCGGGCCGCGGCGGTGAGAGCGCCGAATCCTAACCACTAGACCACCAGGGAGCTCATATGTTGACTGAGATCGTAAACAGTATAGCAGTCCCACTTGCTTGTGCAGGAATGCCTGTTTGCGTAAGGAATAAAGGGGTCACCTTACCTGTCACCACCTATATCTATTAAATGAAAACCAGAGAAAGAGTTGTGGGAACACAGCACTAATCATCACCCTTTATCCTGGTTAAGTTTATTTTTTTTCAATTTAGAGATCAGAACAATACTAACCAGCAGCAATTAATACTATCTGATCTGAATGTGAATATGTTGAAATTGACCATCATAGACTGGAAACCTCTAAGGTGTCTCTCTGCCTTCTGCCTTGTAAATGTTGGTATATGTTCTAGCACAGTGGTTCTCAACCGGCGTAGCCCGCCCCCCTGGGGGTCGCGGACACTCTCCCGGGGGGGGGCGCGAATAGGCTACAGGATGGGAGGAGAATTTTTTTTTAAAAAAGAATTCAGAATTCTTTTTCCCCCATGTTTAAATGCAAGTGGTTGGACTATAACACACAGACAAATCATCCTCCTGGCGAGTTTTTTGTCAAAAGCTAATCTAGCGACTTTTACTGGTGTTATTGGAGACTTTTGTGGTGTTTGGAGACTCGAAAGCACGTATCACTCTGCAGTTACTGTGCTCAACGAGCAGCGGGTGCTGCCGTGAGCCCCTCCCCCGTCCAAAAGCACTCACAGGCGGTCAGTCTCTCATTGCTGACAGGTGCTCAGACGCTGATTGAAATAGAAAGAAGTCGTGTGACGTGCATCAGTGATAAAGTCTGCAAGGCTGGGGAACATGTCGCTGTTCCCTCGACTGATGCGGCCATGCCATAGGTCAAGTTTTTGTGTGAAGGCGTCCACTCTGTCTGCAAGGAGCAGACAATATGAGTTTATATGAGTGGTGTGTGTCTCCTCTCTGGTCTGACTGCAGGCTGGGACTGCTGCGCGAGGCTTCGCTCTGGGCCTATGGCGGGCAAGGTCAATTGCACTTCCATTCAGTGCATCGCCCTTCGCAGCCACTGACCAAGTGGGAGTGAGAACGGGTCAAATTAATTTCCTTGTTTCTGTTATGAAGACGATCGTGTGTGTGACTCGAACATCTCACATTTACCAACAAAACGTACAGCGAAAGACCATGCAAAACATTTCAGACTCTACTGCCAACGTGTATACATTTTAACATCAATGTACGCTGTAACGTTTTTTCATTATATAGTCACTGAAGCGGCTGCTGTTTCAGTACTGTCTGCTCTCTGCAGCGGGCGGGGCTGCTGCTCCATTTCCCCCGCGACTGACGCGCGCACACACACACACACACACACACACACACACACACACACACACACACACACACACACACACACACACACACACACACACACGGTGGATGCAGGAAAAAACGCAGATGACCTAAATTGAGGACAGCTATGCTCGTTATTGTAAGTGCAATGATAAGTTAAAGTCCAATAAGTACTTTATCAAACCGTGTGTGTGTGTGTGTGTGTGTGTGTGTGTGGGGGCCAGGATAGGACATTAACTAACAATGTAAAGATCAACAAGCCACTGACAGTGACAGATATGTTCATATTTGATTCATTCAATAAATTATTATTTTTTGTCTTAAATCCACCAGCCATTTTCCTATTAAACCAACATTTGCAGCATGCAGAGCCTTTTTGGTAAGGTTCCTAGGAAATCTCAGCCCAGAGTAATTAATTAATAGTAGTAATTATTATTCTCCCCAAAACATGTTTCCTTTTTATTTTTAAAGAACTATAAAAAAAATGGCTACTTTTTTTGCAACTTTCACTGTCTTCTGCAACTTCATTGCAACTCATACAAAAGACACCACAACTATTATTGCAATTTTTAACAAAAGCTCCCGTGAAATCAGGCATTTTGGGCCGCAACAAACTCAAAAAAAGGCGGTGAAATCCTGGAGGGACTGCCCTTGTGTGTTTTTTCATGTGTTATGCGGCGTTTTTTTGTTGTTGTGGTGCGTGTAGGCTACTCCTGATTTTGTCAGTCATCTCATCTCTTATATGCTGTGTCTCTATGATCCTATCCTGTCCTATTCATGGTAGCCTACTCATGGACATTGCGCCGTCATCACGTGCTGTAGTAGGGGGGCCCGCCTTGATAATCCTGCATAGGGGCCCGGTGTTGGCTAGTTATGCCACTGACCTCCTGCCCTCTTTCGTCATTCTGGGCAGCATTGATGCAGGAATACTCTCAACTCTGTGATGTCACCTTGAAGATTCTCCTCCCTTTCGCGTTGGCATATTTGTGTGAGGCAGGATTCTCAGAAATGACTGCACTCAAAACAAAATACCGCAATCGTGCACAAATCGATGATGATTTGAGGCTATGTTTATCAGACATTTCGCCAAGAAATTGGAGGGGGGGCCCAACTGCAATGAACCAGCTTTGGGGGGGCCCAGCTTGCAAAAGGTTGAGAACCCCTGTTCTAGCACCACAAGAGTGATGTATAAATAACAGTTTCAGATTCAGTGACTATACTAGGCTACTCTCTATAGCCGCTTTCCAACCAGAGGGATTTTTGCAGGGAGAGAGAGATACCCATTTCTCTTCGGGAGACTTGTTTAAATTATGACAAATATGCTATATACATTAGATTTAGTATTTAGTTCATACATTTTTTGGTGTATTTGTTTTCTGATTTTAATGCTATAAAGACCGTTGCCATGCTTGCATCACTTCCTTACCCCTCCTATAGCCACTTGGCCAGTGCGAATGCAAATGGAAAAAACAGGGGAGAGTAGTTAGTAGATCTGCTTAGAAGTGGATTTTTCCTAGAACTACATCCCTGTAACTACTTGGTCGGAAAGCGGATTATGTGAGACTTTACTGTGCCATAGTTAGTGAAGAAGGTCCCTGGTAGTCTAGTGGTTAGGATTCAGTGCTCTCACTGCCGCGGCCAGGGTTCGATTCCCGGTCAGGGAAGGCTTGTTTTTGTTTTTTAGCACACTATTTTCCAACCTTTGCAAGATTTTTAAAAATCTATTAGACAGTTCCCCCAGATTTGTAAAAATTGAATACCAAATGTGGAAAATGTTCCCTACTGGTGCTGTAGGTCTCCCTGGTAGTCTAGTGGTTAGGATTCGGTGCTCTCACAGCCATGGCCTGGGTTCGATTCCTGTTCAGGAAAACTTAATTTTGGTTTTTAGCACACTATTTTTCAACCTTTGCAAGATTTTTAAAAAATCTATTAGACAGTCCCCCCAGATTTGTGAAAATTGAGTCGCTTTTCTCTTGCCAAATGGGGGAAAATGTTCCCCACTGGTGAAGTGGGTCTCCCTGGTAGTCTAGTGGTTAGGGTTAGGATTTAGTGCTTTCGCTGCTGCGGCCAGGATTCAATTCCCGATCAGGGAACACTTGATTTTGGTTTTTAGCACACTGTTTTCCAACCTTTGCAAGATTTTTAAAAATCTATTAGACAGTCCCCCCACATTTGTGAAAATGTAATCACTTTTCTCTTGCCAAATGGGAAAATGTTCCCCACTGGTTCACCAGGTCTCCCTGGTGGTCTACTGGTTAGGATTTGGCGCTCTCACCGCCGCGGCCCAGCTTTGATTCCCGGTCAGGGAACGTAAGGTTTTCTGTCATTAGGTTACCTGTCTGAGTAGTAGTGTTGATAATTGTAAAGTTTGTGAAAAAAAAAAGGGGTTGATCCTTTCCACCAGTTTCTCTGCTTTGTATTTTGGTTGAATATCCTTAGCTTAGTTGTATTTTGGAAACTTGTGTCTGCCATCTTTCTACCTGCCACTTTTTCAGACCTCACCAAAACACAAACTACTTTGTGCCACAGACACGTAAACAGAACCATTATGAGAAGAAGGTTGTAAACTGACACGCCCCCCCCCCCTTAAATTAATATTGTACGTCCTTATGTAGAAATAATAGATCCTACATGGAAAGGTCTTGGAGATAGCTCGTAATCATGCACTGGTTCTCACATTCTCCATCTGTAGAACTGACTTGATTCAGTGACTATATTACTCTCCATGTGACACTTTACTGTGCTGTTAATGGGGGAGTTGCTCCACGGTGGTCTAGTGGTTAGAATTCGGCGCTCTCACTGCCACGGTCTGGGTTTGATTCCTGATCAGCAGTGTTGCCACAGTTACCTTGAAAAAGTAACTTAGTTACTTTACAGATTACTTGGTTTTAAAAGTAGTTTAGTTACTTTACAGATTACTTGATTTTAAAAGTAACGAAGTTAGATTACAAGTTATTTTATTAGTTACATGCAGCAACTGCCGACAACACCTCTACAGCCTCAACATAAAAATGACAACCGGTTTACTGTGAGGCAGCTCGGCATTACCAGTAGTAGGATCTGGTTTATTATGGCACGAAAGAGAGCGAGTCAACCGTGTTTAAGGGCAGCATTTCCTCTACAACATACTGCCTGACCAACTTCTTCAACTCTCCACTTACTGGTTTTGCACCGAAGTCCAGCTTTTGTTGTTTGGGTGGTGGGGGGCATCCTGCTCTTTGCTTTGCTCCACCTGCTGGGACTTGCTCTGTAAGTTTGACTGCAGCGCTGCAAGTCCAAATGCTTCTTCAAATTTGATGTAGTCGAGTGTACAACGAACCTTAATATTGCCGTCTTTAGCTGACACAAACTCTAAATAGTGACTGTATTTCCAGCTAGAAAACGCGCATCTCTCTCCTCCCTCCATTATTGTTTACGTTTGTGTCGCTGCGTGGTAAACGTGAACTGTCCACATGCTGAAAACGTGACTTGTCGCATACGTGACTTCACTCCCCGAGACACAAGAAGAAAGCAAAAATATATATTTTTACTAAAGAAAATGACAAATAGTAACGCACAGTGACTTGGATAAGTAACTTTAATCTGATTACTGGTTTGGAAATAGTAACGCGTTAGATTACTCGTTACTGAAAAAAGTGCTCAGATTAGAGTAACGCATTACTAGCAATAAGTTACGTGGCATCACTGCTGATCAGGGAGCATAAGGTTTTCCGTCATTAGGTTACCTGTCTGTGTAGCGGTGCTGATATTTGTTAAGTTTGTGACAAAAAAAGGGTTGATCCTTTCCACCAGTGTCTCTGCTTTCTGCCTTTGTTGCATATCCTTAGCTTAGTTATATTTTGGAAACTTGTGTTTTTCAGGCAGGGAAGCCATTTTGATTTGTGTTGTATAATCAATTAATCCCTGCTCAACCTCCAGCTTACCATGTTGAATATTCTAAACTTTTGTATATTTTAATAGACATTACACTTGATAATATTGCAGTGCTCTAGTTTTAAGCACTGATTTCAGATTATTTTTAAGGAGATAATAGAAACTGCTTTACTGATCAGCCTTTCCTTGCATTTATTTTTGGCAAAAATCAGGTTGTTACAGTACATTTTATATTGAGGAGCTGAATGAGCAACGATGTGCGATGGAAAGCCAATCCACTACACTCACTACGACTCACTACAACCAGACTTCACTGTAGGTGATTTTATCACTGCCATAAACTCCTCACTGATTGTAGCCTTCTGGTTTCTGAAGGAGTACATGCATAAGTACTCTACGGGTATGCACACATACATACTTCCACAGCCACCTGCTTATTCATCCTGTATCTGAATCTCTAAAGCACTCCTTACAGGTGTTTTATGATCCCAGGTTTCAAGTACTTGACTGTATCTTTATGACCAGCATAGCCCAATATCTTCTTCTTTCCTTACGCAGCTCATTTGGTATTCATGGCCTTCACTGGAAATATGCTAAGAGGCTTTTCAGCAAGACACGGGGCTGTTCGTGATAGCAGGCCTGCGACTAAATGAGAGGTCTTCTCGGCCCTGACCCTCTCTCCGGCTCCTCCTTTCATCCCTAGATTAATGGCGCAGCCAGAGACTCACACTGCTGCTCTCCTCTATTGTGTCCTATTCATCCGCCTCTACTGCCCCTCTCCTCTTATATCCCCCTCGTCAGAATTTGCTCTGGCCTGGTCTCGCTCAGAATGGCATTTTTTTTCAGTACTTTCAGGGCAATAGTAATAGTCTCACATTGCAAGACCTATCTCCACAGTGCTGTGTCAGTGCTGGAGTATGGTTTGCTGCACGAGTTAACATTCTGGTATGGGTTGTCTGTGTTTCTTTAAACCAATCACCATTGTCTTGTAGTTAGGCTGGTTTATTGTGTACAGCAGATTGCACAGCTTGTACGTTGCCAATAGTGTCATTCCTTTGAAGTTATGTTATAAATGTTTATACCTCAAACAAGTCTAACTACTCTTTTAGAACACAAGGTGGCAGTAGAAGAATATAGAAAACCTTAGTACACATTGTATAAACTAATAAGAGCACATCAGAAAAGAAAACCTCTAACTGCACTTAAAAAATACTTACAGTATGTAATGTGATTTCATCTAATGTGTCTTTTCCTCTGATCAGTATAAAAGAGACATTTTAAGTAGAGGCTTTTAAGTTATTTTGAATGAGAATCATGTTTTCCCAGACGCCTTTCTTTTCTGTCCTTGGCTGATTGATTATTGGGTGCATTGCTGTTTTCAGGAGGGGCGTGTTCGTGTCACCCTGCTGGCACGCAGCACAGAATACAGAAGGATATTAAACCAAGTGGAGGTGAGTGCAGCACCACCCTCCCTCCTTTCTTCTTTCTTGCTCTCGTTGCATTCTTTCTTACTTTCTTGCACTTGCTCTTTTCCCTTCATCCTGTTCTGCCACCTGTCCTCCTTTTCCTTTCTCCTCTGTCATTCACTTTCCCTCTCTTTGTCTCTTTCGCTTTCTTCACTCTGTACAACTCTCTCACGTCCCAAGCCCTTCCTTTCCACCATTGATTTACTGCCCACATCTGTTAAGTGCCTGTTTAAAATCTTATTTGCTATAAACAGTACAAGTAAAAAAGGCTTGTGATTTATATGGTCACTGCCCATATTTGTTTGCTCTCTCATTGATCAGAGAGCACGTCCCTCTGTTGTTGTTACAGCTAGTAAATGCCCTCAAGACTGTGCCTTTACTGGAGGTCAACGTGGTGGACTACAAATACAAGTGAGTTATAGAGTGCTTGCCACATTACTACATGAGCTCTTCAGCGCTGCTTAGCGTTGATTTTGAGATATAACAGCGCTGCTTTTTAAATTGTGTAATACTGACTGCGTATACACAATAAAGATGATTGGTGTGTGACTCCCTGTCTGTCTTTCAGGGATGTTCCCTTCTTGGTGCAGTTGAGGATCACCCACAACTCAGATATCTTTATAGGGATGCACGGGGCGGGTCTCACACACCTCCTCTTCCTCCCTGACTGGGCTGTCATCTTTGAGCTGTGAGTGACCCTTTTTGTGTGCGTGTGCGTGTGTATGGGAGTAAAAAGGCAGAGAGAGGGGAGCAGGGAGAACGATGGCTTTGACAGCGTGCTGTGCCCAAAGTACCCCTCAAACACTTGTGAATACTGTCTTAATTAATCAGGCATTCATCACACCTGGCTACCCTGGGTAGAGGTGTGTGTGTGTGTGTGTGTGTGTGTGTGTGTGTGTGTGTGTGTGTGTGTGTGTGTGTGTGTGTGTGTGTGTGTGTGTGTGTGTGTGTGTGTGTGTGTGTGTGTGTGTGTGTGTGTGAGAGAGAGAAAGTGTGAAAGTGAGGCAGACCAAGGAGAGCAAGAGATAAATTGTCTGCATCTGTCCCTCCCAGATATAATTGTCAGGATGAGAGCTGCTATCGAGATTTGGCTCGGCTGCGGGGCATTCGATACGTGACTTGGCAGAAAATGGACAAAGTGCTCCCACAGGACAAGGTAGGGGAAACTCCTGTATCAGCCATTAGCTCCCCAGCACCTCAGCGTGAGCTTTCTCAATTTACTCGCATATACACACACTTACACTCTCATGCATACATTTAATTATGTGCAATTGTAGGTACAGCACTATAAACGTTCAGACTCCACTTCTCACTTATGCTATATCTGTCATTTAATTGCAAGGACAACCTGACAATACAAACGCACACACGGCAATGATTTGATGTTGTGTTTCCCCATGTTTATATGTGTCCATTTAATGTATACACTTTTCTCTATTACTTCCCTCAGGGTCACCATCCAACCCTCGGGGACCATCCAAAGTTTACCAACTACTCCTTTGATGTGGGGGAGTTCATGCGCCTTGTGCTGGAGGCAGCTGATTACGTTACACGCCATCCCAAATGGCAGCGTCATACCGTTCATGATGAACTCTAGAGTCTCTGTGAGTGTGGGACAGACATCTGGCTGCTGAAGAACTTTTAACATGAACCTGCTGTTTGTGATCTAAAGACCTCTTCACAATGGCAGCGTCATTTTTAAAGAATATTTAAAAGTTACCTCAGTATTTGTAACCTCCTGTCCGCTGCTTTGATAGGTCTGGATGAGTTAAAGCAAAATTGTCTGCAATTCTGGTTTGTATAGCCTCGACCAGCTCTATTAGTGTCAAATCAGTTAAAGGAGGGGCGCCCTGGTAGCTCACCTGGTGGGGCATGCACCCCATGTACCAAGGCTCAGTCCTTACCTGAGCGGCCCAGGATTCAAATCCGACCTGTGGCCCTTTGCTGCATGTCTTCCACCTCTCTCTCTCCCACTTTCTTATCTACAACTATCCTGTCCATTAAATGCTAATATATATATATATATGATCAGTTAAAGGACAAGACGTGTGCAGTTGCAGCATCTGGAGAGCGTTGTGTCCTATCTTTCTTCATTACCTCTACTGCTTCTACTTCTGTTGCTGTTACGGTGTCCCTTCACACGCGACATCTTGTCACATTTGATCAGTGTCGTCTTGATGCAAGCCTCTTTAAAGCTGTTGACAATCACATCAGAGTTTGAGAGCACATCCAGCATACACCAATCCAATATGATGTGCAGTATTAAAATGCTTTATTCATGCATATAGTGGCAGACCTAGACACTTTTTTTGCAGTAATTTTTGACATATGAATGAAAAAACTAATAACTCTAAAAGTAGTAGACAGGAGGTAAGTGAGACACTCCTACTGCCAAGAGGGGTTTTCTTTTATATCGGTATTAGCATTTGTATGTGTGCAAGTACAGCAATAGTAGTTACTGTCAAACATACATTCAAGTATTTGTCAGTACATTTTCAGTAAAACACTTTTATTTTTGCATCTTACATGGTTTTCTTTTACTAACAGAACATTTAATACTTCATTCAACCTTTATTTATACTCACGAGATCATTGAGGGGCGACCCTGAAATGTATGTCTGTTTTGTTGTTCTGATGGAATATGCAATTGATACCAATGTCTATTTTTTATTATTAATTCCTTTGCATTTTACTAAAGGAAATGCATTGTCACTAAGGTCAAATGATGAGGGTGCTGCTGTTGTTACCTTTCCAAGTCTTTTAAATGCTGTTAGTTTGAATATTTTACAGTAAATTTGTCTGCAGTGGAATGACCACAATTTGCATGCGGTCTTGATGCAATTTGTGTTTCTTGGCCTCTCCGTGAGCTTGATGTTTTATGTTGAACTCAGTCAGACCTGGTTTGTAGGTGATTTCATATTGAAAAGCTGTGTAATATTTTGAAATAAATAATTCTTAAAAACAAAATGCTGAAGCATGTCTTCCTGTCTGTGTTGGCCATATTAGGCATCAGAGATTTAATTCATCCTTATTTAATCAATCACCTTTTGAAGTCTGACCTTGGAGGGGCCAGACCAAAGCTTCTGTCTTGCCAGTTGCTGTGGCTTTCATTATTTTAGTGAGCTCGGGTCACAAAGAGAAGGGAGAGGGCTTTTCACCAAAGGGCACTGGTTCAGTTTTTACTGTCACCGCAATAAATCTGGATGACC
Organism: Perca flavescens; assembly: GCF_004354835.1. Classification (NCBI taxonomy): domain Eukaryota; kingdom Metazoa; phylum Chordata; class Actinopteri; order Perciformes; family Percidae; genus Perca; species Perca flavescens. Next base: position 33,312,344 of record NC_041334.1, on the reverse strand, counting down.
TCAAAAACTACTAAATTAGCAGTTACGCATCATAGCCACACAGGGGCAGTATAACACCACACATCAGGCCAAACCGTCACCCTGCGCTGTTATCGTCCCTGACAGACTTGTTCCAGTGTAGAGAGTGAGAACAATGTATTCACAAATCTATCAAATGGTCATAAGAAGACAATGTTTGTTAAAGTGTATTTGCTCCAATATCACAAGTTTGCAGACAGCAGTCGTGCTGCTGCTTGCCCGCTCTTTGCGGATGTTGTGTCTGAACTTTCGGAGTATTGACAGACACCGGGCCTGTCTGGGATGGACACTATTTATGGCCCTACTCTGGTTACTGCCAGTGACCTCGTAAAGAAATGAAGAATCTCTATGCAGGGGGGATCAAAAGCAGAGGAACCAAGATGTCTGTTCTCATTAACCTTCATGGCGGCTCCAAATCGATGGCCAACTGCTGTTGTTTAGCGCAAAGCCTGCCTGCTGGATGGAGCCTATCCAAAATGGAACACTGAAGTGGAAGACGTCAGAACGTGAAAAACATATCTGGTTACCCAACCAACCTTTCGACTTAAAGGAGGCTATAAAGGAAAACAGTGTACAAATTACAAAAAAACTTTTCCTCTGCGTGTGAGGTCGTTACAAGTGTCGTTACAGTATAACTTTATACTTGCTCCATCGGCCACGTACGTACGTGCACTTGTGTAATTAATGGTGTCGCAGGCAGGCATATTTTCTCTCACCCATCATCGGTGAACAGGCCCCACATTTACTGCCTCAGGCCTCTTGAGGTTTACCACCCAAAGTTCTATAACAGCCATGTTTGGGTGGCCTTATTTCGTCGTGTCGTAAGTAATCGTGTGCTTTCCCTCCAGAAATGTTGAATTGCTTATTTCTGTCGCCCTTAATGCAGACATGGTGCAGTGAAGAAATGGGCTTTAGACGCGTCAGGACAGTAGAGCTGATTGCAAAAAAAAGGCTGAGGCGTAATCACTGAGGTGGAAGTAAAGTCATAAGATCACGCTGTGATTCACACTTCAGAATTAGGAGGGTTTTTTTAAATTGTTTTTTACCAGTTTGGTTTCAAACCGTGAGATATACCACTAGCTGTTTTTTCTGACTGTTCGTGTCCTATTTTAGTTTGTTTGACATTTCCACTGGAACAGCCGTATCGGCAGTTATATTCTGAACCCTGTGCTCCGTTATTAAACAACTGCGAGTCCACACACCAGCACATCTTGGCTTTAATTCTTTTGGTTATTGCCCACAGCTAGTTTTTAACAGTTAAAGTTTAAATAGTTGATCATTAGCATAATCTAATTTATCTCAAAAAAACAAACATTTCTCTGCACTGAACCCAGACACATCAATCACAACACGCTCATCTTACATTTGTCACTTTTCCAGGCGTCCCCTACATCAGGAATACCGTGTCTCTCAGAGGGATTAATGCAGGAATATCGATTTAGGAGGAAGAAATATGCCTCACCTTATGAGTAGATATTTCCTTAATGTTTTTTCTCCCCTGGGCGATGGTTATTGGTGGAATAATCCCAGAGGGGATCCTATAACCCCGCTCCTCTGATACATGACACGCCAAGAGGACTTCAGCCTACACTTTTACTTTTTCCACAATACCACAATCTATAGGGATACGTCTGCAACCTGCCATTCCGGTTTAAGACTCAAACACTGGAGCGAATACACACAGTGAACCATGTTAAGAAGTAAGAGTAATGGCTCTGCAACAACTATACATGTAATGGGAAGTATAAGGGAAGCCAAATTAAATTTCACACCGCTCCACCTCACACTTTCAAGTCCGTGTTTTACGTCACATGATCTGGTTTCCTCTGATTCCATCTGGCTCCTCTGAGGATAAGATAAGTGCTATGGGCTGTTGCATCCATTAGCGGCCTCACTTTAAGATAAAAGGCCTGCGATCCCCATTGCGACACACAAGTTCAGTTCGAGACACAACCATTTGTGCAGACAGGATATATTATGTTTTAGTGTTTTTTTTTCCCCCTTCACTTACACAGTTCATCTACTTTTGTTTATTTTGTCTGCAAACTGGATTAGCGCCTTGACAGCAAAGAAAGCGCAAAGAAAAGCCCAGTGACAGGACAGTCTGGAGCTGTCCAACGTCCTGAATTTATATGCAGCGCATCTGGCCCTGTCCATGGTGCTGAAACTAGGATCTTTACTTAGTTGAATGTTTTTTTTTTTTTTTTTTTTTTTTAAATCTAAATCGTACATCCTGGTGAACCCACGTCAATGACTAATCTGTTCTCAGTCCAAAGTCAGACAGATCGATTTGTAATAGATTCAAGCCTAATTGAATCCGTTTCAAATAACATACTTTCTCACTCATGATAACAAAATGGTCATAAGGGTTTGAGGACACTTCCAGACAAGCTTAAGATACATGCCTGTGCTCCTTGATTTAGTCCTGGAATTCATTACATTTCATGGTGTATATTTTTTTGTTGTTGCTTAGATAATTTAGAAGGGACGTATCTTTATACTACTCCCAGCCAAAATGCCTCCAATAACACAGAGCTCACAAAGAAGACATCTGAACGTATCGGATACTCCTCACCTTGGGTCGTTAGCTGACATCGACCTCCTCAAGTCTTAACGACTGCAAATACAGCGCAAAGCAATCAATCGCCATCAACACACTAGAATATTCTAGGGATGGAATAATTGATAGGCTGTCTCCTGGTGCGTAACGGAGAGGCGGCGGTGATTAAATTCTGTTTAACATCGCGGTGGGGGCTAGATTTACACCATCCGCGCGTATAGCCGAGCACAGAACCAAGTATTGATATCCAGACACCATCTGTAACATGATCGAAGTGTAGAGGTGAAGTAGACTATTATGTGATGAGGAGGGGCCATCGACTTGTGCACAGTCCAGCACCTGTCAGTCATCAGACCCCCTCCTCAGCTCAACTCAAGTTATCCACAAGTAATGGAGTGCTGGAAATTGAAGTGTAAGATGACCTCCAGCCTGTGATAACTATTAGGGTAACTTCTACCAATTTGAACACAAATCAATAATACTTTCAGGGACCTTGTACTATCTTACTCTTTTTAACTCTTTACATGGGATGTATTCCCACAATGTATGAAAATGTTAAACGGTGCCTTGTCAGGTGTACATCCAAAGTACTATGTACAGTATATACGTACAGCCTAAGTTTTTCTATTTGTGATCTCTTGTACCCTCTACGTTTTAATACTCATGCATTGAAACAAACCATAAAACGTGGACATGTCAAGTATTCCACGATGACGACAACCGACTTTGCAGTCTAAGAATGGCTGTCATGTATCCCATCTCTCCTTGGACATACAGGACACTTCCTCTCCATCCCAACAGTCCAGGCTACTTGTGAACTACATGACATCAGTGGGGAAGAGGGGGTGTACTTGGGAGCTGGTGAACTGGGCGGGCGCTGTTGCACGTGTTCAGAATGGGGAAAACGGGCTCGCATCGCATTTCTCATGTCCAATCGATCCCTGCTCGGGAGGAGCGACGGGAACGCAACTATCACTCCTGCATCACTTTACCATCACTCCCATCAGTATCTCTCCGGCGACTGTAACGCCTCTGTGTGACAGTCGCGCGCAGGGGGATGAACTTGTGTGGAGTGTTCGCCAAAAACATCAGCCCGTTGTGTCTTTGGGGGATTTACGCACTTTTGATGACTTTCTCCTCAGTGTGGTTTTGAGATTTTACGCGGCAAGATCATGGCACGTTGGAGCACATCGCTATTGCGCGAGCTCTGTTTTCTCACCCGGCTCCGGAGGGCTGGTTCTCTGGTGAAGCAGTAGCCCTCCTCGCCTCGGCTTCAGTGTGTTTGTGCGCGGGCTCCGGGAACTGGACATGAGGCTCAAAATGATTGCCCCGTTTAGTGGAAAACAAAATCAGTGGAGTTGAAGCAGAAAGTGGCAAAGCTCTCTACTATCTCACCTGGATCCTTTACAATTCCCTGTGATCATGCCATCAAGTTGATAGATTTGGGTAAGGTGGTATTTTTTTTAATTCAAATTCAATTAGTATATATTTACACTTTAATTCCCGGTGTCTTCTCATGGCGCGCAGTCAATAGGCTAATGAAACGAGGCTTGGGTCAGAGGGCTTTGGCTGTAGAGAGATGTAGAATTTTTTTTTTCCATGGGCAGCAGGGAGAGAAGGGGTGGTGACTTGCTGACTGACTCACTAAACGCCTGGCGAGCTGAAAGCAACTTAGATGTTCTTGGCTCAGAGCGCGGCGAAAACATTTTTTTTTGCTGAGGAACGATTTCTTAAAAGAACAGCAGGACTTCCAACGAACCCTTCCCTGATCTCCTAGTGACCCCGTTCCCTCTTGGTGCGTGATTGCCATGCGTAAAAATGGGACAGATGATGAGCCGATTCAAACGGCCGTCAATTCCGCTGACCGTGTGTAGCGCGTGAGGGCAGGGAAGATTGAGATGAGATTGATGCAGTGTTTCATCGCTGTGAGGTTAAATAAGCGATCGGCCGAAGCTCGGCGCTGCTTAATACCTATTGAGTGATCTGCGAGGCTGATACGCTGACCGGGCTCTTTTCACGCGCCTTCTAATCGATTTGCATGGATCATGATCGGCTGGAGATAGAGAGGAAAGCGCGCGGAGCTCAGACATGCGAGAGAAAAGAGGTACCGCCGGGCTCTCCGGGCAGATTGCGCACGGAGGCAGGGAGGTGTGATGCAGATGCTAATGGACACGCTCTATTGGGCGCACACACTCGGCACGCACATACACACTCCCTCCCCTCTCTCTTATCCGCACACACAAACTGAGAGGGGAAAATTACTTGGCGCATGTTAATGGACGCAGTAATGAGACCCAACCCCTATCGCGTTGTAATTGTTAGTCATCCTTGTCTCAACCCCTCCCTCTCCCATCATCTCCTTACCTCCCTCTCCCTTTGCGTACATCCCTCGCTGTCCCGCTGCTCAGCTCTGCGATTTGTACTGTATTGAAATAGTGTAATTATTTCCCCATTGTTTTTAGCGCACCGCACTGGCACTCCACAGAAAGTGGTGTCATTAGTTTGACAGGGCAGACAGGAGAGGAGGGAGAGGGAGAGGAGAGCCGGATGGAGAGGATCGGTCCATGGACTTAATTCTCATTGACAGTCACATTAACACAGGAGCAGCACTCTTAATCCTGGGGAGATTACTCTCTCCAACCTGACCCCCTGTCACCCAGCCATCCTCCACACACACCCACACATACACACACACACACACACACACACACACACACACACACACACACACACACACACACACACACACACACACACACACACACACACACACACACCTGTATGAGAGTGGCACTCTTAGGTCTGGCTGTGCCGCTTTAGTGGATGACTTCTCCTCTGTCTTTGTCACCCTTTTCCATCTCCTCACACCCACACACACTCCCACTGCACATTTCAGAGATACACACACACAGACACAAAAAAATTCACACACTTGGTAATTACTCTTTTCTCCAGGCTCACTCTCATCTGAACCCTCCTATAGTATCTCCCAGTGGTGGGACAACTGGTATGCTCAGAGGGCTGTTCGGCTCTACATGTCTCAACAGCCTCCTATTTACTTACCCCACAGAGGGCTGTTCAGGATGACTGGCTGGGGATGAGGGGGAATGGATTGTGTGCATTTGTGATTGTGCATGAGGACATGGCCATGGCCAAGCAGAGAGGCGATGGACGGCAGCGAAGAGAAGGGAGAGCAAGGGAGGCGAGATAAATGAGCCTGAGAGATTGAAAAAATATTTGTGAGAGATGAGGTTAAGGGAAGGAGATAGTGTGTGTGTGTGTTGGTGTGTAAGGGAGAAATAGACAGCCTATATGTGAAATGACCTATGTGTGCGTGTGTGTGTGGTTGTGTGTGTGCGTGTTCCTCTGCGTAAGTAATATGAGGCACTCTGCACAATGGAATCTTGTGAATATGTGTGCTTGTTCATGTAAGGAAGAGAAAACACTGAGATGATGATGATCTTGTGTGTTTGTGTGTGTGTGTGTGTGTGTGTGTGTGTGTGTGTGTGTGTGTGTGAGAGAGAGAGAGAAAGGCGTTTTTTGAATAATATGCTTGATGAATAAACAGGAATCAGCCATGTAGGACTGGTGAGGTGACAGCAGCGCGACAGATTGGAGATCACCTCCACACACACACACACACACACACACACTGGCATTAACAGGTTGACTGTGATGAATAGATACTTCCCGACTGAGAGGAGGAGGAGGAGGAAGAGGAGGAGGAAAAGAGTGAAGAGGGAGAAAAGAGACAAGGAGAGGAGAGTCATTATTTCATGTCATAGGCAGAAAGATGGAGAAAGGCCTTCCTTTTGTAAATGACAGTGTCCTGGACAAAGGCTTTTCATCTCGGGCAGTTTCTAGGTGCATCGAGTCTGACAACATGAATAGGCGTCATGCAGTCTGAGTGGACAATAACGTCTTCATTTAGAGAAAATACACCCAGAGACTGAGGTCGCTTCTCAAACAGGACATCCATGACTCTAATAAAGGAGAGAGGGATATTAGACCAAAAAGCGTGTGTCTGTTTCTTGTCTCAACCACAAAACCGCAGTTGGACAGAGGTCACAATCCATGGTAAAAAAGGATAAAGTTCAGATGTTGCTGACAGGCCAGAGTAGTAACATGTGATACCTTGTTAATAGTGTGTGGTGATCCACCAAGTTTAGGCCTCAATGCATAAAGGAAATCTGTGCCCCCCTCCCTCTTTCTGTAGCCAACAGACTGACACAGATCCTCTCCCCTGTCGTGCATATTGCTCAGCAGTCTTCTTTAATGCGTTTACTAACTCAGGCTGGGAGAGTTTTATTTAATCCACATTCATCACTAAATGTCTGAATTGTGATTGACCACTTAATCTGTTGAAATACTCATGCTCAGAACGGTTTTAACTTTGGTGTTAAAACAACAATTTATTTAGTTTAATTTGAATGATTTTCTTAGCGTTTACAACCCTAATTGTTTTAAATAGAGCAACATCACACTAATGTATTCAATTTAGAACTACACCGATAAATCAGCCAGACCAATATATCGGCTGCTATAAGCTTATTTCAGCCATGTTGGTATCTGTGTATATGTCAGCCGATATTTGACAACCTGCAGTACAGAAATGCCAAACTAGGTTTGAGGTTATTTAGAAACAGTGTCACCATTAAATTTTTTTCCACCATCCATCTATCTATCTATCTATCTATCTATCTGAAGACATCATCATAATCCTTTTTTCATTACCACCACCAACACAGCACAGACAGGGATCATGCACCAAAACATATGAGCACAGTGGGGTGACTTTATCAATACAAATGAAGTAACAACAAAGTTGATCCAATCCTTAAAGCATTCTAAGGTGCCTGTAAAGCAAAGGCGTGGGGATGGTTCTTACTTTCCTCTCACACAGCAATCATTTTGTAAGAGCAGGTACCAACTTGTCTGGACAGTGGGGGTCACATGTTGGAGCGCCACAGCTGTGTGTGTTCCTTGACTTCCATTCTCCCCTCTGTCAGTCAGTGACAGCAAGGCCTCAGTGTCCTGTGTGGCGCCATCACACAATCCAGACTCTCTCTAATTCCATCTAACAGTTCCTGCTTTGACTGACAGCCCACACTACCACACTGTTTCAGCCCAGAGGAAAAAGTGAAAGGCACACCAGCCGCATTCAAACTTTTTGCTTTAATGGCTCATGGTTAGTGGATTACCGTTCTTTAGGTGTTGAGTGCTTTGAAGGAGTCAGTCATGTGCCGTTGAGGATTTTTTTTTTTTTAAACATCTGTTTGGAATTTTGGAGTAATCAATTTATGTTAAATTCTTAGTCATTTTCAATTGGGAAAGAGTTTTTGAGGACGTCGTCGCCCTTTTGTGAAAACTGAAAATAACACCACTTCACAGGCATCAAGGTGATTTCCCCACAGCTCCAACTGACTTTGGCCATGACAAATTTCCCAGAGTGATAGTAATGATTGTAATTGAACAGATACAGTTCCTTCCCACAGTGCTCTATCTATCACCTTGGATGCAATCTGCTGCTTCCGCTCTTGTGTGTGCGTCTGTGTGTGTCTCTGCGAGAGAGAGTGTGTCCCTGTTCGCTCCCCTCTGGCAGCTGGCAGATGTGCTGGTAACCGTGAGCGACAATGTTAGTGTGTTTGTAGGATTATGAAAAGCTCCCAGCATGCTCTGCAGCGTGGGTCCACTGTGAAGCCGTAGTGAGGAAGCAGTGTGGTAGTGGCGAAGCCTGGGGCGGTCATCACAGCAGCCCTCAAACAACACTGTATCTGATGAGTGGGGGTGGTGGGTTCAACCCTGTGGGATGCAGAACATGAAAGCGGGAAAGTGGTGGAAGGGTGGGGAGGAGAGGAAGAGATAGAAAACAACAGAAAGGAATAGAGGAAGCCAGGGCCTAAACTGAGCGCAGAGTTGGAAGGAATAGATGTCGGAGAGAAATGCTTCAAAAGAGAGGAGTGTGAGTAGTCAGAACTGAGGGGAAATCTGTCAGAGGAAGTGTAAGTGTGCATAAATGTGGAAGTGATGCGATATGTCGGTGCACACAGGTTATATGTGTGTGTGCTGGAGGTGATGGCTTTGTAATGAAAACAGCAGGCAGCCAGTGGGTCAAGGGTCCCTCTTGGTGGCTGACTGATTTCAGTCACCAGCGGACAATAGTTTCCCTTGGGGATGGCTGCTCAGATGAGGATGAATCATTGTTTTGTGTGGGTGTGTGTGTGTGTGTGTGTGTGTGTGTGTGTGTGTGTGTGTGTGTGTGCATTGTGCAAGTCAACCTTCATTAAACATTGTTTTCTCATATATTTGAGTCCGATTGCTGTGACTCTGCTCACTCTGTTCATCTGGAAAGTGTGAAATCTGTACATTGATATCACACGTGGTAGGACTGGAAAACAAGTCAGATGGAGATCATACTGTAAGCTTTGCTGACACCACTTGCATCTAGGTTACACTCTACAGTGAGAAGTCAGATGCTGCACATATGACTATCAGCCTATGCTTTCTTAAGCCAATCAGGTCTTTTCCTCCCAAATGTGCGTGTGGTAAGACTATGCATCTACAAGCACGGGAACATTTGTCTGATATCTGTGTATGATCCTTGTATGGAATTGCTTTGTATGAGTGAGCGAGTACTTGTGCCTGTTTGTGAGTGTGTGTCTCTGGAAGAGAGAGAGGGTTTGAAGCCCTGCTTGTCTCAAGGGAGCGGAGTGATATGGTGTCATGCTCCGGAGACCCACAGACAAATTAATTCACTTATTGACACTGCTGACACGTCTCAGTGACTTTGTAAAATGAACAATTGATCAGGCTTCCTCACTCTCTCTGTTCCCGCTCTCTGTCTTTGTCTCTATCTCACTCTCTCTACACTCTATTTTCCCTGACCTCTCTTTCTCTCTCTCTCTCTTTCCTCTCTCCTTCTTTGCCATTTCCCACTCTGACCACTTTCCAACTCCTTTATCTGTAGTGTTCTTCTTGTCCCTTCCTTTCGCTACTTTTCTCCTTTTTACTTTTATCAAGCTCTCCCTTTCCTTTGGCTGGCCAATTGACAGGCGATGCACATACAAGGCCATAAATATAATTACGCGCAAGTTGGTCATAGCAGCTGAGGGGACTGATATAATCAAGATGTTGGTTTGTCTGCATATATGAGTTTCTGTACGTATCCGGATGTGCAGAGATAGCAAGAGAGAGAGTTTGTTTGTGTTGTGACAAGGAGAGGTTGCGAAAGCAGCTTCTCTATCTGTGTGTCCATTGATTTAAAGCTGTTGTGTGAAAGCGTCGAGAGTTGAGCTTCAGTGAGCGTTGGTCCGGAGCTTTTTTCTTGGCCAGAGGAGTAGCTACAACTACAGCGAGGCTGGGGCTCATAGAAAATCAAAGCAGGCTTCACATCAAGGTTGTTTATTTTCCATTAATCATAATTTGGGCACAAAGCATAATGAACAACGTTGCTCTCGTGAGACTCACTGTCAGGGCCTCGGCTGACTTTTGTTTGGCTCAGGGCCGTCATTCGATACCAGCAGCCACTGAGGAAGTGTCCAAGCAGGGTTGATAATACACTGCCACACACACACACACACACACACACACACTTTGATGTTATCTTTTTCTTTGTACAGACAAAGGAGCATTGGTGTGTAGAAACCATGTTTGAAACCCGCTGTGGTTCACCGCTTCTCTCCTACCTCTCCTCCCTTTTTCTCCCTCTACAGGTTGGGAAGGGAAGACAAACTTGGGGACAGTTTGAGGAGATGCTCACAGTGAAAGAGTAAATAGAGGGAAGATATAGAAAGAAAGGAAAGAAGCACACTGTAGACTAAAGAATTGGTTCCTCATCACAGGAAAATTGTCCTTCCTGTTACAAACATTGAGATAATGAAATTGCTAAATTTTGTTTTCTCAAAAATAATCATTATAATCCCAGTCCTAATAAGAAAGTCTGATATTGTTACTTTGGTACAGGTAACAAATAGTAAAGCCAGGATGTGAGAGACAACTTTACATTTGTATTTGTGCATGATCAGGGGCGGTTCTGGGGTGGGGGGGAGGGGAATAGTGGTCAAGGGTAGCCAGTGCCTCCATAACATTAAGCCCCCCTAACTCTGGCAAAAATTTCATTCATTTTTAACCCCACCTTTATCCCTAGAGAGGGGATATTATTCATGTGCAGTGATAAATACGATGTAGGTTACCCCTGAATGAGTATTCTTGTGTTTTTTGGTATATGTGTATCTTCAGTCTTTTGCAGAACCACATCTATGGAGGGTTGGTGATATGTAACACTTCAGTTTAACATATTTGGTACCCCGAAAATTGCATGTGGCCCCAGCCTGGCACCTCCATTTGAAATGGTCTAGAACTGCCACTGTGCATGATGCATAGTGTGAATAAAATGTGGGCTGGTATAAAGTCATTGTAATTGGAAATGTTGCAGTAGTCACAGGGAGGAAGACAGATCAGTTGTGGAGACAGATAGCATAACAGTACATAAAGATTGCGCTTCACCATTCTAAATCCCGGTGTTTACTTAGGTTGTTTTTTAAAGCGAGCCACAGCCAAGAAGGATAAAAGAGGTGTAACAATAGGAGAAAGGCATCAATATTGCAGATACCCAGTTTGTCTCGAGCAGAGAGGGCAGGAAAACCTGCCAAAATGTGTGGGGGTGTGAACAGCCATCTAAAAGTGTCTCCTTTACTTTCCACCTTTCCATCCATCTTCCAGTGCTGAGGGACACTGACTTTTAATGGCCTTTTATTGCTTTATTAGAGTGTGCCGGATTTACAGCCCGTGCCCTGCCTCTGTGTGTCAGTGGCTCTGAGGAGGGTTACTCTGATCTATGCTGGCCCAATGCTGGCTGTTTAGGATTTAAACAACTAACTGGGCCGCGGGCGCACTTGTTGTGTTAGCGAGCTAATGTTTATTAGCCTGTTAGTGTCTGTGTTGTTTCCCCCTCCATACAACAATTAACAGCCTACATCTGCCTCTCCCCCTCCTCTGCTTTAGTGGGAGAGGTTGTTAAAAGACTTTAATGAGGCTAGCAATGTGTGTGGCAGGTACATTAAGCAAAAACCCGGCTTTGAAACAAACTGTGTATAAACTGTGTAAGAGGAGTGATCTGTAGAGGTGTGTGTGTGTTTATGTGGAAATGTGTGTATGGGGGTGTTTGTCAGTTCACAGGTAGATAAGATGTGTACGTGTGAACTGTATGGGTTTACGTGTGGGTTTGTAAATTAGTCAGAAGGAGGGCAAAGACCAACCTTGGAAAATAGCAACATTTTCTGAGCACTTTGACAAACACGCACACAAACACATATATTTCGTGGTCATTGGATCGTGACACAATGGCTTGTGCAACAAGGTGGGATTTGGACTTAAGTGCAGGCCGATCAATTGAGCTGTAATGGTACCTTAGTGCCAAGGCCATTTTCTGAACTCTGCAGTCAATACCAGAGTCAGGCAGTGGTCCTGAATTCAAACCTTCCCCGCAAAACTTTCTCCCTTTTCTTTCTCCCAAACTGGCCATTTCACCAAACAGAGGATCCTCCATTTAATTGCTTGTTGGTTTATTGGAGAAAACAATACAGTGGTGGAGGTGTAGCGCTGAGGATGGATGGCAGTAAAAATGTGCGATGTTATTATGTGTCCCTCAGATGACTTATAACCTCTTCCTATATAAAACAAAACTATAGAATAATTATATACAATGATATAAATGTACAATTGCTGTGGACCTTAAAGAGGAACACAATGTAGTTTTTTATCACACACTTTATCACAACGGTATTTCATACAGGTGCTTTAGAAGATTGTGTCTGCTAATTTAAAATGACATTTATGACATGTGTGTCATAAACAGAACTATTATAATGCAACCAAACTACCAATGCAAAATATTGCAGTGTGTTAAAAGTATTGTATGTGACTGGTAATAAGTATTAGTATAGGGTTGTATAATATGTCAGCAAAAACATTGTCATTAACATGTTTGTACATACATGGCACTTAGAGAAATGTATTATAATTATATTTGAATTATAATTTAAACATATACAGTGAGGGTATATAAGAGTACATGCTGTATATTTTACAACTTACAGAGTAGTCCCGTGTGTCTGACTCACAATATGTCCACGATTTCTACTTCACGGCCTCTGTCTAATGCCAGAGTCACATGCATGTTCTGACACCGTTTTACATTGACTTTGTAGCCTACAGAAAACAGTGGGAGAGGAGAACGCAGAGATTTACATCTGCACACTGATAAAGGGAGGAGAGAAACAGCGAGACAGAGAGAGATAGACACACACGCACACACACACACACACACACACACACACACACACACAGAGGCATGGATACTGAAGAGAGCCATAAGGGCATAAGAAGAAACAAACAAGAACCAGTAAAATTGCATGCCGTGGTGGCTGACCATAAGGGTACGGAAAAATGGGGCTCTGGCACTGGTGTGTTAATTTAAGTTTGTGTGTCTGTGTGTGTGGGCACACACCCGTTCTATCTGCCCAGTGACCCGGAGGAAATGGTGAGAAGCTGCATGCTGTAATGGTTTAGAGTCGGAGGCAGACAAATATATAGAAACAGAACATTACACACCCTAACTGAATGTTAATACTCTGCAATTTTGGCAGAAATCTGAAACGCTTCACATAAGATTCCATTGGGCTTTGTGCTTTCGCCCGTTTCATTTTCAATATCTTTCCGCCTTAGGGAGATGCACTTTGTTTTACACTGATATGCTTTTTGTCTGCTTGGTCTGTGTCTGGGCACAGAATCAGCATACAGAGACAGTGGTGTGATGCTTGTGTGGTCTGCATTCTCACTGCCTTTCTATTTCTTACACATGCACATTGGAGTTCAACCAAAGCCCATGTGACAAAACCCATACTGAATTGTGTGTTCCTGTATTTGAGATTTTTACATTTTTATTACTTTATTTCATTTTGTATTATTATGCAAATCATTTAAAATACCAAACCAGCGTCATTGTAGCATTACCAAACTGAACTGCTGAAAATTCATAAAGTCAATGTAAAGAGAAAATTAAATTGCAGGTTGACTGTTTTTTGTTTATGTAACTGTGGTCAGGTAAAAGCCTTACCCTCAGAACAGGACCCAGCTGGCCGTATGTGTTAGTGTTACGTATCTGACATTTCATTAAGGTCCATTATTGTTCATTGAATCAGCCAGCAAATATATAAGTTTAACGTTAAAGCTCACTAAAGTGTGTGATAATAAGACAAAAAAATAATCAAGACTAAAGGACTATGGTGTGACACAGACAAACAGTACAGGATGTTTTTCTTAGAGCTGTATCAGTAATGGAACTAGAAATGCCAAGAAGGGCAACAGCATAATTCAAGTTTAAAAGAGTTGATTCTAATGAGAGTTATTAAATATGCTCAGTTTCTTTCCTGCTCATTTAGAGTTTGTTATTTCAGCTTTACAGCTGTGAAGTAGACAATGAGAAAGCTCAGGGAGTCACCAAAGTGTTTTGTCAAATACAGTATCATGCGAACTATCACACATTTCCAAGCAGCAGTTTTTCCTTTTTTTTCAACCTCGATACTGGTCAAAATCTTAAAATGTTGACATATTCATGTGTTAGACAAAAGATCAAAGGTCACCAAAGTCATCATCCTGAAGATCGTGAATGTCCATAAGAAATATGAGAATTTGGCCAGTAAACAGATCTTGCTCTGGACCAAAGTGTTGAATGGATCAACCTAATGCCCAACGTCATCACTTGGAGGCATCTAGTGAGGCAAAAATCAATCATAGTTTGATGACAAGACTATCTTGTCACAAAATCCGAAACAGACTTTTACGAATCATTCCATGTTTTTTCAGTGGAGTCTGATAAACAGCACTTTAGGAAATGCAATTACTCCAACAAGAGATAACATATCGATATAAGAAAGATAAAACAGAGACACAAAACTGGTGACACAGAGGTTATCAAGTAATGATGCTGTTTCTATTCTTCGCTCAGTTCTATTGAACAGGAACTTCCTGTACTGTCCTGACAAATGATACAATCTACGTGACTGACAAACAGCAGTGAGTTGGTAACATCCCCATCTTGCAGACTGTGTCTCACTCTTTGTTTTTTTGATACATGTTTCCTGGTTTTATGGATAAGGTTGCCGAGATGTTATGTAGAAGAAGGCTTTCATTTTGCAAATCCATGTGCGTACGTTTGTGATTGTGCATGTGTGCTTGGAGAGTGCTGGCAGATGATGGTGTTTGGATGCAGGGCACACAGATATATTTGTGGCCGAGGTGAGATTGTTTCATTGCATGTCAATGAGCCCCTGTGTCACTCCTGTGTGATTACTGCAAGAAATGACACAAATCAGCCCTTCAGCCCACAGAGACACAGAGTGAGAGAGATGAGGTTGGAGGGTGATATAGGAGGAGGGATGATTTTAGAAAGAGCAAGACTTGATGTTCTCAGATAATAATTAAGTTTGTTAATGTGTGTGTGCATGTGTGTGTGTGTGTGTGTGTGTGTGTGTGTGTGTGTGTGTGTGCGTGAGAGAGAGACCAAGTAGAGGTGACTGATGGGACATTTTGTCCCTGAAGTCCTGACGAGACTGAGCTGCATCTGGAGACCACACACACACACACACACACACACACACACACACACACACACACACACACACACACACACACACATATGCACTGTTGTGCTCTTTTAATGAGTGTATCAGAGAACAAAGCTGATAAAAAATGCGAGCCATGGCCCAGCCTTTAAAAAGAGAATAAGAAATGGGCTACAGTGCTGCCATGCAGCATGCCTAATCACACAGCACACACAGCACATGCACATTGCGTACTCTCCCATACTGTATGGGAATGAAAACTACACAAACAAATAAACACACAAATGCAAATTTCAAATGCACAAATTACAATTACAATTACAAATACAATTAAAAGGACATTCTTTATTAGGAATAAACCCTTGAGATGTAGCATCTCGTTTTCAAGGGGGTCCTTAAAGGCAAACATATACAATACATTCACAATTAGACAAAACAGTTAACAAAACAACTTGAGGAGACCTCAAGAAAAACATATATCAGTCATACATACTGACAAACAAAAGCAAGGCTCTCCTTTACACCAAAACCACCCATATCCTCCCCATTCAAACCATTACAGTTTTTTCCGATTGCTAAACGACAGTGGGCACAACTGGAGTCGTGTGCAAAACTCAAACTACAGTCTGCACTACCAAGAGTCACCTGAGCTAAACAGTTCACATCACCTGCAAAACTCATTCAAAGCAACACAACTCTTAACACACGTCTCAAAACAGGCTCAGTGCAGCCAAACACTATGCACAATCCTCACTGAGATAACACACACTGTCACTCAGAACACACTGAGAGTAAAAACACTAGCGTCAAACACCAATACAGAAATTACAAACTTTTTCATCTTTACAGTTTGAACAATTTGAGTGACTTGACACTACTCAACAGTTTATTTAAGGAAAAAATATAGATTGTATAGCATACCAATTTTTACATAAGGTAAACAAGAAGCAATGAAAATCAGCAGTTTTCTTCAATAAAGTATTTTGTCTCTAGTAATTTATGGAATTACTGGGGAAAAAAAACTAAAGGTACATACGTAACAGTACCAAAGAATAGTGTGACTAATCCTGCCTCTCTCCAGCATCATGTGGCAAGTTTTCTTCATCACATTGGATGTCTGCATCATCTCTAAATACAAATGAATGTGGTGTTTCTATTGCTTTCACCGCCATTACTTTCTGAAAAACAGTAAGAACACAGTTTTACTATTGTAAAGATATAGTGTTTTTCACTTTTTTTATAGCTGTGTACATAACCTCAGACATCTTACCTGGACATATTGGTATCTTTGCTCTTTTACCTGTTTTTCTCAAACGGTACAGTGTATAATTGTTTCATTCTTATTTGGTGTTTGTATATAAAAAAAGGCTTTCTGAGCTTTCTCTATATAAATACCGTATATGTTCACTAACTAGTCTAAAACAAGACAACTGCTTAGGCTTTCAGCTAAAATTGCAATCAGCAGTGTTTGATAGGCACCAGACTGAAATCTATTCTGTTTTGAATGCGTGGTTAACAGTTTTGACAGCAGTGTGTTAGCATTTGAACAAAGTGCTGTAAATCTACAGTGTTGTGTACGTTGTGGTTAAAGTCATGGGATAAGTGTGTAGAGTTTTGAAAACTGTGTTCAAGCAATGAAAAACGAACTAGAGTTTGGTCCACGTGAACTGCTGCTGTGCAGACTGGAGTTAGAGTTTTACACATGTGACTCCAGTTGTGCCCACTGTCGTTTAGCAATCGAAAAAAACTGTAAATATTAGACAATAAACAGTGAAGGTCATTCATATACAGTTGAAAATAAAAATAATAATAATAAAAATAAATAAAATAAAGTAAATAAATAAATAGATGAATAAATAAAAATGTCAAGCATGAGGAAAACAGTTGTATGCAAATAATTAAGAAGAGCCATCCTAAACTGGTGAAAAGAGGAGATAGATCTAAAACTAGACCTGGGTAAACCTTTCCAATCGGAAGGGGCTTTACATTTAAAGGCTCTCCTCCCAATTTTTTTGGATATATGTGGTACAGAGAAAAAAAAGGTGGTCAGTATCTCTTAAACTATATGATGATTGATATTATAAATCACATTCAAAGGTTTAAGATTGATTTTGGCTGTGTACTGATAAACAACATCCGCATTATCAATTATAGGCAATAATAGTTGAGTAATAATTTTTCATCTACTCTGTTTTGTTTTGTAATTAACAAACATGTTAGTGTGGGTACAACACTTCACTCCACTGTACAGTATGGCTTTGACATCTGCATTTCCATTTCACCTCTTCTGCAGGAGTGGCACTCAGAATACACAATCAAACACGTCCCCTACGTTTTGCAGTGTGTGTGTGTGTGTGTGTGTTTGTGCAACACAACATTAAATATTTTCCAGTATATGTTTAAAATGTTGTACATGTCCCCACTGCTTTTTTATTTCCCATAGTCTTACTCCACTCTGCATTTTCTGCCCTCTCATTATCTCCCATTATTTTTTCCCCTCCTTATGTCACTCCTTCATATTGTTTTGAAAGGTAATTTCTCTTTATAAATAGACACAAACCGTGCCCATGAACTTTGTCTCACTTTCGTTGCCCTGTTAGCTTTTCACTCTCAAATATGTGCTTGTTCCTGAGGAGTCTCTTCTCGATCTTTGACTCGTTCTTGGCTGTTGCTGTTGGTTTGTTCCCCACCAGGGGGCAGTGGCACTACACCGATGGCTCAGCGGAGGTATCAGGCTTGGATGGAGCTGACACATTCCCAGAAAGTTTCTGAACATAGCAGCAGACTGAGCTGCATATCAATGAGTCATGATGAATAATGAAGGTTCAAAGAGGAGAACATTTTGTTATTAATGTGAATCTGTTGTCTTTCATTTAGATTGCAGAATTAGTTCCTTTGTAAAGAGAGGTGTGTTGACACACTCTTATAGCAGGATGGTAATTTACTCTGTATGTATGTGTGTGTGTGTGTGTGTGTGTGTGTGTGTGTGTGTGTGTGTGTGTGTGTGTGTCTAGGAGTCCAAACGCATCAGAAGCTGTCACTCAGCTGTAATTAGGAAGAGTCTCTCCTGCTGACCTCCTGTGTGTGTGTGTGTGTGTGTGTGTGTGTGTGTGTGTGTGTGTGTGTGTGTGTGTTTGTAGAATGTCAACTTGTGTTTCTGACTTGTTTGATCATCTGATTTGCTGCCAGTGAATGTTTGAGCTATTCTATTTTACTTAGGTACACCCATTTTGGAATCAAAGTTGTATTGCATTATGTACACTGTTTTAGTGTGTCCATCTGTGTGTGTATGCTCATGACAGAGTATGAGGAAGCGTGTGTGTGTGTGTGTGTGTGTGTGTGTGTGAGTGTTGTGAGAGAGAGGGAGAGCTGTGTGATCTAGAGTGGGGATCACATTCAGCCTGGGGGTAGGTGAACCTTTTGTAAACAATGGATCTAACAGAATCTAGGCTTTCACATCTCTACCCTTGTGTGTATGTGTGTGTGCGTGTTTGTGTATAGACCTTCACACAAGGCCATTGAGAAACCTCAGGGTAGGCGGACCACTCTGACCGAGTGTCTTTGTACCTTCCTTTCTCCAGGGGCTTCTTCTGTTTGAGGTGAGGAAGAGGAGAAGCAGGAGGAAGAGGAAGTAGAAGAAGAGGAGGAAGAGAGGGTGAGGGCTGAGGTGTGAGTGAATGCAGCCATGGCCTGTACACCCTGTCCATAGAGAAGCTACTAAGCGGAAGACAGATCAAAGAAGATAGAGACGACCAACAGGTGACACCACATCCTGCTCAGATGCACAAGAAGGCAGGAAAAAAAACAAAAACATCTCGTGCTGCAACTAGTGATTATTTTCATTATCGGTTCATCTTTATTTTTAGTCATTAAATGATTCATTGCTTAGTCTATTAGAAATTCTTAAATGATGAATCCATTATCACAAAATATGAACTAGTCGTTTCAGCAAAAAACTGCAATACAGCTGAAATTACAGTACTTGTTGATCAACAGAAAATGAATCAGCAATTATTTTTGGTAATTGGTAATTAATTGTTTCACTTATTTTCCTAGCAAAATATGCAAACTCTTCACTTGTTCCAACTGCTCACATTACTTGCTTTCGTCTTCTTTTAGTTTTGACGGTTGGTCGACACAAAACAAGCAATTTAAAGACATCACCTTGGGCTCTGGGAAAGTGGAAGTTTGATATAAAATCATATATAATCAATTAATCAAGGAAACAATTTACAGAATTACCAATGAGGAAAAATACCAATTACTTTCTGCCCTAATCCAAATATTATATTGCTGAGCTTAGCCTCATGTTTCTTTGTAAATTTTCATGACTCCTAAAGTCAACTTTTTGTAATTATCTGCTGCCAGAATAAATTGGAAGAGTTTATCCTAATGTGATACTAATAGGCACGAAAGGATGCTGGTAGCATTCTGTAGTGGTACCTGTAGTTAGCTATACCCACATTATGTGTGTCTGTGCTGGAAGAATATTTTTCTTCCAGAAGGTTTATTCATTTATTCTGTTCTCGAGGTTATCATTTTTTCCTTTGACCTTTGCCAGCTCGCCTCTCACATTGTTTCTGCTCTTTTATAAAGCAATATTTTTGCTCTCCTGCCTCCTGTCTTCTTTTGCTTTTTTGGGGGGAGGGAGTTCTAACCTCTTCTCATGCTCTCTTCCTCCTCCTCTCCCCCCTTTTGCTTGCTCTTTGCCCCTCTCTGTCCTCTATCCCTCTCTCAGGATGAAACTGTGGGGGAGGTCAGCTTGGCCTGTGCAGGTGGCCTTCCTCGTTGCCTTGGTGATGCTCTGCGTTGACCCAGTGTCTGCTGGCAGCCGTAACCATCGGGGACCGACAGGTACACCAGGTCTTGCTCTGAACCCCTCCTTCCAACACCACAAGAGGTTAATTACACTGTCACTGCCAAGGTACAACACAGGTTCCCTGAGCCTGTCGCTGACTGAGGGGGCTGAGCGATGTGCTCTGTCCCTCAGTATGACATTATGTAATCTAGACGAGACCTTGTTTTGGGCTTGGATGCAAACACACCCCTGTTTGAATGATCGAGCCCATTCAGATTCAAATGGCACTTAAGCTGTCAGGAGCTGTCAACACAAATATATCAGTGTGGGTGTGATCTGATCTCTTCTGAGTGGTTGCAGACTTCCAGCAGTTCAGGACTGATGCTGTAGTTTTTAAGATAGTTTTAAAATAGGGGGTATGTCTCGTGCAGAAGAGGCCATATATAGGCTTGTGACTTCTAATCCACAGGCTCCTAATTGCCAGTGCCTACATTAAAATGCATAGCTGTGCAGTATCCCCTTTAACCAAAGCACCACTTCACTTCTTCCCTGAGAAATCCATGAAAAAAGATAGAAACCATAGCCAGTGCTGACTTAATTTAGGCCCCCGAGCTAAATCTATTCTCTATCCTTAATTTCCATAAGTCATGGAGACAGGCCTCCACTCAAGCAAAAATGACCAACACAGTCTTATTATTATTAATATTTTACAGGGGCTGGCTGAAGGGACAGTTGTGCTGAGTCACACCGCATCTTACTCCTCAACTTGTTTGGGACAACCTCCCAAGTCACCTCCTCCTCACACTTAATTAGGACAATTTCCTTAATTATCTCTTGGTCCCTACGCTCTCACTGCTTGTGTTTTGCAAGGTGACCTTTATGTGCCACAGGAATGCTACCAGCATTCAGTCTGTGCACTGAGTGATGGTATTAGTTTCCTTTTGGTGGAGAGGAGGCAGCCTGCTTACGGCAGGGACATTACTAATTGCAGGCCCTGTGTGTTGTGAAGGTCAGCATGGGTGCCCGCCCCCTTCTTATTTCACTCTTGCTGTAAAACAAGACGACTCGCTCCCAAACCGACTGGTGCCTTTTATTACGCTAATTGGTGGAAGTTAGGAATTGTGAATACCAACACGACACACACACACACACACACACACACACACACACAGGTTTTGAGGCTGAGAAATAATTGGCTGTACGTTATGACTGCTAGATACGTTTTCTGTGTTTTCTACTTAAGTGTTTTTACTGCTGTTCAGCTGGCAGGTCAATGAGAAATTGTTTGATCTTTGTTTCAGGGGATGTGCTGTTTGCTGCCACATGGGGGCTCTAGAGGTCAAAAAATGCTCCTTAAGAAAATTGTATTTCTTTTTTAGTCTCATGTCATTCTCAGAGGCAATCTGTCGTTTTACAGAAACTCACCTAAAAACAAATCTATAATGGGAATGGATGGAATGAATGTCAACTAACTATCAGACATGATATGACTGACAGCTGTCACTTTAAATAAATGTAGAAAAACAACATCTGTTTTTTTGTTTTGTTGCACATGACATGCATTTGGCAAGTACTGGATACATCTTAAAAATATATATATAAATAAAAACAATGAACTTAAACAAAACACATTCTGAGAAATCTCACAGGAGATAGCTTTCCCCTCAGGTCCATAGCTTAACACTGAAACATTCAGCACACACAAATGATCAACTAAGTATTCATTACCCATCCTCCTCTCACAGTGACCCCTCTCACAAATAGAACAATATGAAACCTATTGCCAAACATGCAGCAACACATTTAGCACTTCAGTACATCATAATATATTTAATTCTGTTCATTTAGCCTTTTATATCAATTACATAGATCAATTTATAAGCAGGTCACACAATATATTGCATTCCAAGAGCTGTCAAGGTAATACAACACCAACAATTATGCACTCTGAACATATGTGTCAGTGTGTAACTTTCTTTGCTGGTAAATTGATTGATTGTGCTCGTACCGTTCCAACCAACATTCTCCTGTATTTTGACAATGAAATCTACTCATGTACCGTTTTTCTTTTCTTGTTTGTATGCTTAAAATTTAATAATCTGAGACCAGCAGTTAAATCACAAGCTTGCTGAACTAATAGTGGGTATGGCCACAGCTTGTTATAGCATGCAACAATTTATTTTAGCTTCTAGGACCAATTGCTAATCTCTGTTTCAACGTATCGTTGATCACAAATGAAATCTTAAATTCCCAGAAAGATACATTTCTTCGTGATTTCATGAAGTGTTAGTGGGACCTCCTATTCTCTCCTTGGTTCTTTATACATGAAAAGGGCTACTTTCATGTGCACTTTAAAAGCAAGTTTGTTGTACGCACAACTGTGTGCATGTTCGTCCTTGCACTTCTATATTTGAGCATTCTGTACACCAGTCTGTGAGTCCTTATCTGAGGCTTCTTATAAGATGTCTACTTAGTGAGCAGGTTTTATCCAGGTTGTTCTCATGAATCATTCGTACGTATATAGCTACGAAAAGTTGTTTGTGTATTCAATGTACAGTACAGGCCAAAAGTTTGGACACACCTTCTCATTCAATGTGTTTCTTTATTTTCATGACTATTTACATTGTAGATTCTCACTGAAAGCATCAAAACTATGAATGAACACATATGGAATTATGTACTTAACAAAAAAGTGTGAAATAACTTTTTTGTTTGATTCTTCAAAGTAGCCACCCTTTGCTTTTTTTGATAACTCTTCAAACCCTTGGTGTTCTCTCAATGAGCTTCATGAGGTAGTCACCTGAAATGGTTTTCACTTCACAGGTGTGCTTTGTCAGGGTTAATTAGTGGAATTCTTTCCCTTATTAATAAAAAAGCAAAGGGTGGCTACTTTGAAGAATCTAAAATATAAGACATGTTTTCAGTTATTTCACACTTTTTTGTTAAGTACATAATTCCATATGTGTTCATTCATAGTTTTGATGCCTTCAGTGAGAATCTACAATGTAAATAGTCATGAAAATAAAAAGGAAACGCATTGAATGAGAAGGTGTGTCCAAACTTTTGGCCTGTACTGTATATATTACTGTATGCAGCACCATGCCTGCTGATGTATAAATGCAAAGCACAGGGCTTTCAAGTAGAAGAGCGGAGTTCGTGTCCCGGAAGAAGTAAAGGGGAAAACACAAGACTTTCACCCAGGAAATGGGTGTTCGTGTCCCGGGAACTGTCGCCGTCACATGACATTAACCTTTTGTCGTTTAAACTTAACTGCAATGGCTGCTTAAACGACCGGGGCCTCGCGGTCCTCCGTAGCTGGCAAACAGTTGCCTTTTGTCGGCTATATGACCAGTCGTCACGTGACCGGCCGGAGAGATCAGATATAAGTTTGTAGGATGTCATACGAATTGTTCATACGGAATTTTTTGGTGCGATATCATACTGTCATGGCTTAACCACAACCCTAGGGAAACTTCATACTATCGTTACTTCTCTAGGGGCTAGGGGCTTCCAGAGTTTTGGCCACCCGTGCTTATGAAAAGCTGAACACGTGGCTGCCAGGCTACAGGTAAAATGAATCGGCCTACCTGTCATCTCTTTGGCTCGGTGTTGCTTCGCTCCGTCACCCGACCAGCCCTCTCTCTGGTGGTCCGGTGCATGGTCGGCATCGGTACTCCCTTGATAGTTTATTTGTAGACATTTGAGACGCGGACAATAACATTAACACAACTTGATGGGGAAAAAAAGGATTCTCCGTCTCGACACTCAACAACAACAGCAGCTCTTCTTGAACTCCGAAGTCTCCTCTTTTCCAGCTGCTCACAATCTCCCCACTTTGTAAACTCCCAGCTCCCTTGCGAGCATGTGACCCACACTCACCTAGCTTGGCAACAGGCAGAACAGGGGTACTAAGTACTAACCTTTACGCGATTAGCATAAAGCCGGTGGGCCAGTTAAACACTGATAATGTCAGGAGGATTGATGGGCTGAGTTAGACCAGGGTGAGGAGGCGTTCGAGCCATTGAGTAAAAGGGTAATGAGTGAAATAAGAGGGCAAATGAAAAAAAAAGGAAAAAGGGTTGGAAATAAAAAAAATAGTGTTAGCAACTAGGTAATATGCAAATATGTTTATTGTAGTAAAAAGGTTATGGGAAGATGTTTGACATGGTTTCCAACCTTGTTCCACACGACTGATCACCATAATCTTGCTCTGTGTTCCTACAGATATGTGTAGTATTTCATCTCTACATTGACTTTGCTGCCTCTGACACATTTTCTAGATATCTGGCCTTTCATAGCCATGGACATGCTTGTCAGGTATTGACGGGGGAAAGACACAGCTTTTTGATAAATTGCATGATGCTCCTGCTTGCCTGTGTCTGTCAGAATACATCAATCGCCTGGCTAACCCATCAGTTCAAGGTAGCTTGGTTTGTTGGCTGCCCAGCTTCTGCTGCCACCCCCCACCACCTTACCTCCCACCCCACCTCCCTTTTGCCTGCTGCGGGAATAAAAGCATTTAGCCATGCTTGAAAAGTCTTTTCATCTCAGCGAGTGCTGGGCTCTATTACATTGAGATGGCCATAACAGAATAGTTTAAAGGCAACATTGAGACATTAGATACACTGTTATTATGTGTATATAGCTAGAGGCTGACTGCTCAACACATGAATCTTAAGCAGATGAGGGGTGAGAGGCAGCAGTGCTCTAAACAGGGGCTGGTGGAGGGAAGACAAATCTGAGAGTGCTCACAGTCAAGCTGCAGTACTTCAGTCTGCACTTTTTCTGATGTTTGTACTATTTCGATTTAGACTTCTTGGTTTTGGTCAAAGCTAGATATTGACCCAGCTTTATGCTGGTAACTCCTGGAACTCTGAGGATCTCCTGAAAACACACGTTTGTTTTAAATGAAACACACAGATCTAATCTGCGCAGCAATCTGAAAACTGAGACCATTTTTGACAACTTCCATTTTTAGTCACACATTTTTAGTGACTGTAGGGATAGTCTGTCTGTCTGTCTGTCTGTGCGTCGACCCACCACTTTGGTCCAGCTAAACATCAGCATTTTAGCATTGTCAGTGTTAGCATGCTTTGCTTACGTACAGACCGTACAGTCTATGATACAGACTTATATAGCTGCTGGCGTGGCTTCATGCTCCTAGTCTTGTTAAATTGAATGTGAAATGCTCCAGCCACATCTGTGTACTGTAATTAACAGAAAACAATACATGGAAAAATATGTTCATTGTGCACTAAAGTTGTCACTTACACAGTTCATTATGAAAGTCTTACAGGAGTGTTTTCTATAAAGACAATACATTGCTTTACACCTCTTGTTTCTGGCCAACAAGAGTGGGTGGTTTTGAGTTTATTTCTTCCACATCAAATAGATTTTGGCTGTAAACTCTTATCACAAATTGTATTTTCCAGCACATTATCATTGGTGCAGTATGATTAAACCTTTCTCTGCATGGGAGAAAATGCCAGCTGTCCATTATTAAAGCAAAAAAGTGATACGATTACAGGATTACAGGATGCCTGATGATTGATGTTCAACACTAATGTATCTAAGACCTTTATTACTGCTCACACCATGGTTTTATTCTTTACTCACATTTCTGTAACACCACACAGCAATTGTGCCACCTCATCACTGCACTGATGGCAGTTTTTCACTGTCAGATAGTTGACTTTGGTCTTGATACAGAAGCTGAGAGCAAAACCACAAACTAAACATACTTAACATAGTTAACATAATATTTCATTTCCTGAGGTTAAAGAAATCATCATAAAATAAAATAAAATATAATTAATACAATATTTTGAGATATTATGTAATTTTATAGTTGAAAGTA
Source organism: Perca flavescens (assembly GCF_004354835.1). Lineage (NCBI taxonomy): Eukaryota > Metazoa > Chordata > Actinopteri > Perciformes > Percidae > Perca > Perca flavescens. The sequence continues at coordinate 33,286,488 of NC_041334.1, read as the reverse complement.
AGCTTGCACGTCTGAAGAAATTAATCATTTGTTGTTGCTTTAACATGCACACTCTGTTAGTGATCATGTCCGCACTCACACTTGAAAAGGCAACTGGCCTCTTTCACAGCCTTTTTATCTGCATGATATAATTTATGTGAACTTTTCAGGCTGATTAACTTCTTCACTAAATTGTCGTATGAATGTGTTCATCATCCATCATGTGTGAAGTGATGTGATAACATTATTTTGTAAACAATATTTTGTAAACTGCAAAAAGAACCACACCTTTTTCTTTTCTTTTTTTCATCATGATTTTATTCCAGTTAATGATAGTTACAATGTAACGAATTATCATCAATGCAGAAAATGTGTTTTTGCATGAGATTTGTTGTGCTGCTCCCTGAGTACACAGGCAACATCTGTACACACTGAAGTTGTTTTAGAATAGGCTTTTAGAATATTTGCTTAAAGAGCACCTTGGGCTCTCTTTTCTCATTAAGCTGCGACTGTAACCCACAAGAAAACCCAACAGCAGCCCTCCTCATATACATTAGAGTTCATATAGTTTTAAAATACAAACAGCCCTGGTCCAGGTCTGATGTAGGCAAAAATAAGAGGAGACCTGTGAACCTTCTGACCTCATTATGCCAGCAGAAGAGGAGCTGCTCTTTGTTCTCTCTGCCTGTGACATCACTTCTCCTCCTCCTGTATGACTCCTTCTCTCTCTCTCCTTCTTTCTCACTAACAAGCTGTCTATTTCTGAGATGGGGGCAGCCGATTGACCAGCATTACCCAGTCAGTGAAATACATTTTCAGTACAGAGTAATAAAATTGAGAGCACAAGTCTGATTACAGTAAAACTAAGGCAATTTGATTGTGTTTGAATCTGACTTTGTAACTCTGTGCTTTAATTGTGATTATTACAGTTATAATCACGGCTGCACTCATAGTTCTTGTTCCATTGAATTCAGTTCAATTTTATTATATTCCATATTTTTATCAGTAGATATGGGCTATATGTGTGTGTGCGTGTGTGTGTGTGTGTGTGTGTGTGTGTGTGTGAGTGTGTGTGTATCTGGCACCTGCTCCAGCCTCAGGAGAGCCTGAGACAGAAAAGTGAGGGAAATGAAAGTGGAGGGATGATAGCGGAGGGGCGCCCTCAGAGAGCCTGGGATCATTGATGGGGCTCTCTGGAGAAGAGAACAAACAAACTTTAAATCAGAAAGGATGAGAGGGGCCATGGCCTGCAGAAATGGAACCCTCTACAGAGTGTGTTTGTGCTCTGTGTGTACTGTGTTTGTGTGTTTGCTGCTACTGTGTGTGTGTGTGTGTGTGTGTGTGTGTGTGTGTGTGTGTGTGTGTGTGTGTGTGTGTGCGTGCGCGTGCCTGCATGCTTTTGTGTTTGCCTGCAAAGCTCATTCAGCTGAGCATGAAAAGTTTTGGAGTCTGGGTAAAGTCACGTACATAAATGAAATCTGGGCTTATGACCAAGGTTTTTCCAGGGCTGTAAAGAGGCTTATAGGTAGTAATGTCGCCAGCAGGGTCTGCTCTGTTCGTTAAACAGTGCCAGTGACTCTCAGGAGTGCACAACAAGCTTTGAGAGGGAAGATAAGGCGTCTGGAATCTGTTCGGAAGCCATAAGCAAAGATTAGATTTACTAAACATTTTCCCCAACATTTGTGGTCGGCACATTCTCCTTCAGGTGGCAAAACTCAAAACACGCCCCCCCCGACCCCCCCAAGAGATTCATATGTTTACTGTAATGTGCTGACTGAAATGTAACATTAGCATCGACATTGTACAGAGCACACTTCTAAACATTACCATACAACACAAGCCTATTCAGACATTATCCTCGCAGCATCCTCATGCTGTTGTATTGTATGTGAACAGACCATACATAAATACATGTGGCAGAAATAATAATGTGAAGATTTGAACTGCTACACACACCACTGTCCCTGCCTATTGTTTCAGTAACACACGCATGCACAAAGCTTTGGATTAAAATTTACTTTAAATTAAGCGTGCCCTTCTGTCCCATTACCGTCAAGAGAATGTTATAATTAACCGGACCAAGGTCCCCCGGGAAGTGTGAAGATAATCAAGGGAGATTAGACGCTGTGTGTATGTGTGTGTGTGTGTGTGTGTGTGTGTGTGTGTGTGTCGGAGGTGTCAGGTGAAAAGCAATTATCGTCATATAAAGTATGGCTTTCAGGATCACACAGACACAAATGGAGAGAAGAACACACACATGGAGATATAAACATAAAATGTGAAGATGTGTAAATACAGGTGCACACGTGCAGCCTTGCAGCCGTCACACACAAACACACACACACACACACACACACACACACACACACACACACACACACACATGATATTTGTACATACACACCCCCACTTGTGTATATTTAGACATGTACAGTGATGGCCAGAACCCAGACATACCCTACCAGTGGGTTGCTCTACCTCATAAAATGTGCATGTCTGTTCAACACTCAAGTGGTTTATTATGTCTGAAAGGAGTCAAAAGAAAAGATAATTTTTACAACATTACTTGCACTGTATTTTTCAACAGAGCCACTGTGTCTCAGTTAATGAGGGCACTGTGCTAAGAATAAAAGCAAAGTATCATTAAAGAGCGTTTACTTATGAATCAAAGAGTGTGAGACTGGAATAAATTGAGGAGTTTATACAAAAGTAAATAATTCGACAGATGTGTTTAATCCTCAGAGAAGCTGATGTGGTGTATATTTGATTGTTATTTGCAGCACACATTTATTTGAATTTAAACTCAATTTTATCGCTGCAACAAACCGTCAAAACACCAATAAGTCGTTTTACAAAAGTCTATGAATTTCTATCAAATAATCCCCCTCTCCCCTTTCTTTCTCTCTCTCTCAGTCTCATACCAGGTGAAGCAGGGGACATGTGAGGTGGTGGCCATCCATCGCTGCTGTAATAAGAATAAGATTGAGGAGCGCTCTCAAACCGTCAAGTGTTCCTGTTTCCCTGGGCAGGTCGCTGGCACCACAAGAGCCAGACCCTCCTGTGTGGAAGGTAAAAACTCCACAATCCTGTGTGTGTGTGTGTGTGGGGGTGGGGGGGTTGTGTGTGTGTGTGTGTGTGTGTGTGTGTGTGTGTGTGTGTGTGTGTATATTCATATATCTCAGTGACATATTGTTTTTACAACCCCACAATCCAGATAATTTCCCAAGGGTGCAAATGTATCCACTCAATATCACCATTTAAAGTATAGGGTTCCAACATGTGTGTTCATTTCTTGTAAAAATACTGTATATATTTGTATATGTGTGAGGAAAATCAGAAGTTTTTTGATCATATACTGACACTGTGTTATGAAAACAACAGTATATTACTGTAGAGGGAAACTTTTCCCTTGAGCAAATCACCTACATGGCAATGATTCTAGTAGAGCTGCTCATTGACCAACAGTCTACTGTAAGTCTGGTTCTACTGGCCAGCAAAGAGAAAGAATCAAGGTGTCTTGTTGCTTTTTATACACATTTCCCCACAATTCTTCAAAATTCTGCCGAACACGTTTGATATTTTTTAGAATCCTTATAGGAACATGCTTAAATGTCTTTATTTATTAATTTTTGTTTTATATGCTTGGCTGCACAACATGTTTTTGTAATGATCGACGCACTGCTGAATCTTACAGGGTCAAAGAGGCTAAAAATGTTTTTAATTATCCTGCATCATTAAATTGGCTACATGAATCACCTCACACAAAACAAATCATTACCAGATTCATTACAAGATAAATAAATGAGTCCATTGCAGGAAAGATGCTGCCAGGTTAGATTCCTGTGTGGTAATTGATTTTCTTATGGCACAAAACAGGACATCGCTTTTCTTCGAGCACACACAGAGCTAAACCTTTTAAAGGTGTTTGAAAACATGAAAAGTTGTAATAAAAAAATGACACCTGGCATTTCTATCCCTCTTAGCAAGGCCACACAGTAAAGAAACCCACAAGGGCTGAGACAGAGAGAAGATCAACAAATAACAAAAGGAAGAAACAATACAATGTTGTGACTGAGAACTAAGAAAATGAATAAATGTCCACTATGGTCTATTTTGTCTATGGTAGTTATACCTATAAGTCACCGTTAATTTGAAAGTTGTTTTAATACACATGTACCACACTTTTGAAAAGGGGTTAAATAGTATGTTTTACAGTGTTAGGATGACGAAAAACTGTATATCTCTGTCATTCTAGTCCAACAGTTTGTGGTTCATTATCTTTCAATGAGATCATGTAGCATATGCCACTAATGCAGGTAATAGAAGCCCATCCACCAGTGTCTCCTTGCCTCCTCATTCCCCTGTGCTGTATGAAAGGAGAAGCAAATACACGCTGTCAGCCAAGACTGCCTCGGCTTCAAGACTGGAAATTTAAACTGCTTTTTAAAAGGCCTGATTTTATTTGGAACAGCATTCCATTTCCTATCTAGATGGGCCCCTTGAGTAAACGACAGATGGTGATAGAGGAAATATTTTTTTCTGATTTCTTCTATATGTCAAGACAAGAAATTGACCTCAGGAAGCAACCATTCTGTGGTAACTAATGGGTATCCAACTAAAGAATAATACAAAATAAATAACATACCATTTGGGTGATAACCCAAGGATTGGCAAGAGGGATGTTTTGGGGGGGAAATATGGGTAAAATCATAACATCAAATCATTACGTCGTTCATGATGAGTTGAGTCAATAATTAAAAAAATACACGTTGAATGTATTTGGAAGCGAAAAGACGTAGAGGAAATAGATTATCCAAGGAATTCTGCTCACACATACACAGCAAACATATGCACGTTTGTGTCTGCTACTGCGTGCTGTGTATGTGTGTAGTGATGATAGACAGATGACAGCTGCAGGTTGTTTTCATAGACCTTTGTTCCACCCGTTTGTCTGCTCTGTGAGCTCCTGCCCAGCAAGAAACAAGCAGTGTCATTGACCCCTATCATCCACAGACGCTCTGCTGAGATCACAAACATACACATAGTGTCGGCCAACCCGAGCCAATCACGCTGTATTAGCCCCCTACCAGAGGAAAATACATTGTTGTCTCATACAAGAGTAGAGCCAGTGAATCTCCAAAGCACACGGGTTATTCAAACTGTTAAGGTCAGCCGGTGGGTGGGGGAGGGGGGGGTGGACACTGAATCCACGCTCACACAGAGCTGACTGTATTTTCTCAGACTTGGAACTTGATCAGCATTGCAGTTTTTGGTTGTTTTATTTCCAATGAAAAAAAGAGTATCAGCCCATTATCATGCTAATGCAGTAAACCAATGATATGGTAATTATGAAGAGGTATTGAAAACAAGGCAAGGCAAGGCAATTTTATTTATATAGCACATTTCAGCAACAGGGCAAGTCAAAGTGCTTTACATAAAACATTAAACATTAAAAAGCAAAAAACGAGTACAAAATTTAAAACAGATAAAATACGAGAATAAAATTCACAGCGCAGTGTAAGAAATTAAAGACAGGCAACATCAAAAAGAAGAAGAAGAGAGTTGCGGCGAACCTGCAGTTTTCTGGGAGTTTGTTCCAGATATGCGGAGCATAAAAACTGAACGCTGCTTCCCCCTGTTTAGTTCTGACTCTGGGGACAGAAAGCAGACCTGTCCCAGACGACCTGAGAGGTCTGGGTGGTTTGTAGCGCAGTAGCAGATCAGAAATATATTTTGGCCCTTAACCATTTAGGGATTTATAAACCAGCAGAAGTATTATGAAATCAACCTTTTGAGGCACAGGAAGCCACTGTAAATACTTCAGAACTGGAGTGATGTGAAACAAGACAAAAAGACCTCATTTACCCACCCAAGCTTTAGTTCCTTCACTCCTCTTGACAGACTCAATATAGTACGGTAACAAGAAGAAATTCAATTTATTTAGCTTGATAAATAAAAACTTATTTTACTTGAGGAAATGTAAAAAAACAACTACTAAGCATTCATGTTTCCTTTTTGTGTATTTGGCTAATGATTTAACTGTTGTGTTTTGTTGACATTAGCTTTACTTCCTCATTGTTAAAGGTCCCACAGACTCTAAAAAATATGACTAAAAATAATAAGAATTATTGCAAGATTTTTTGCATCATTTGTTTGCTTTTCTTCTGACCTTATTAAACACAATATGTAGAAAGGTATTTAGTGGTAACCTTTCTCTTTGGCCTACACATTTAATGAAGGTGACAAAATACAGAAATAACCAGAAAATATTGTTATTACACCGAACATATACAGTATATTTGTTGTTTTATATGTTACATGGTCTATTCTTCGTTTTGACATTTAGACTATGCTATCTATATAGGGACATTGCTTATGTTTGGGGGTCAATTAGACCACTAGAGAGGTCTAACTCTAGAGCTTTTATTAAAAACTCTAATAGAAATCCAAATAGACTTATTTTGGAATTTGGGAGAGGTATTGCTGTGTGAAAGGTACTGTCAACACCAATCCCAGATATAGAGAACATAGAATCTGTTGTATTTAACCATGTTTTATTTCTGGGGTTCAAAGCACAGCAACTATTATTTATTCTTCTTTTTCATTTCTTGTTTTTATTTCATTCATTTATACCCTAAACTGCACACTTTCACTTTTGCTTTTTGGTGAGTCATTTCATTCCTTTCAAAAGAAACAAGCAAAGCAAATCTCATGTATGTGAATTTCAGTGTGAATCACTTCTGACTTCCTGTACTGCAGGCGTGTACTCTAATTGTCCAAGCACCTTCTATATTTAGTATACTATCCATACAGCACCCCGACTTACCGCCTCCATCCACCATGTTGCCATTCCTGCATGTGGCCAGTAGACGGTGCTTTTCCCATTCAAATGACTCTGTCCCAAACATACCTGCTAGATCATTTCAGCACTATTTTCACCCAATAAAAAGTAGATTTGTTGTTTAACCTCTTTGATGAGTTCCTAGATGAGAACAATTGCTTGATAATGATAAAATCAGGCAACCATAGCACAGATGATTGGCTTTGTAATGAAAGTTGGGATAAATAAGGAATCATGTGAAGCTTTGCTAACCTCTCAGAATAGGCATTGCCCTGATGCTTTGCTTTTGTTTGTTCACTTCTCCTTAAATACGTGGTAGAGTTTACTCAGAGGAAGGCGTGACACTGATGAGAAGCTAATAGACTGACGGTTATATCTGTCACTGACAGTCATCCAATGATAAATTCCTTTTGATGGTCTAAATCATTTGTCCTCATTCTCCCTCACAGTTTCACACATACACACACACACACACACACGCACACTCACACAAACAGCGTAGTTCCTCCATCACATTAGTCATGAGGTTTTCTAATTTCCTATTCAGATCTCACCTCCGAGTCTCACCACCTCTCACTTCCAAACCCAGTGCTCAGCAGCACTTATCTCATGAGTCATGCTTGACCTCTGAGTTCACAGTAACAAAAGATCTCACCTTGTCTAACACTACACACTCACACATGCACACAAACATACACACACACACACACACACACACACACACACACACACACATGCATGCTACTATCACCTTTTAGGCTTGAGCACTGATGGAAAGAGACATACCCCTCTCAGTAGCCAGCCTTTGTAGCAAAGCCTAAGTGTAAATGGAGTTACATTATTGATGCTGGTTGAAAGAGGAGTAAATGGCAGCAGGTCCCATTACTGGCTGCTGCATGGTGTGAATAATAATAAAATAATAATAAAAAAATAATAATTTCTGTGAAACTAACCATTCCTCACAATATTTTTTTTTAATCATAAGATACACACGTCTTTTTGTTTTTATTTTCTAGAGTGTGAAGAGTTTTCAGAGGTAGAATTGATAATAGCTGATAGAGGTCAAGAGATTACTGTAATCCGTCTGTTGTTTTTTTTTAAGATCAATTTTTTATTTATTTTTTCATTTTAAACAACAACAGAACAGACAAACACACTTGAACCAGAACTACCACCCTCTCCCACCCCTCCACCCTCCGCGTTCTCGAGGAAAAGAAAGAAAAAACAAACAGACAAACAAATAAACAAAAACAGAAATCACACCTTGCCTAGTCGCTCTCCTCTAAACTGTCTGTTGTCTGAACTGGGTCCACTTGTATGTCTGCGTTTCATAGATTTCACATTTGGAGACACATTTTGGAGAAGAAAATAGCTTGTCTGAGTGCAGACAAAATGTGTGTCCAATGTTTTGGTTTTTACTGCAGTAGCATTCAGGATAAGTGAAATGTTTTGTGTCTCAATTGGGGTTCTGCCAAATTTAGTTAAGCTCACATGGCTGGTTAGGAATGTGTTGGTAAAGGCCTGGGCGTGTGTGCACCTCTACGGAATGAATGTCTGAATGAAGTCTGCGCAAAGTCCAAAAAGAAAGCTATCCTCACATAAAGTATGAGGGTTCTTACCTCTTGCTTATTTGTTGTGTAGTAGTTGAAGAAATACTAATATTTACGTACATATTCTTTACTAAATGTCATAATCAGTAAAACTATGTATACACATCTCTATTAGAAGACCTGCATTCAAAGTAGGCTAAGTAAGTTCGGAAGTTCTGTTCACATTCTTATTCTTTCTTTTTGTACCGAAGCGCGTAAGTGTATTTCTATTGTGATGTAAGCATTTTGTCCTCCTGGACTTTAAATCTGAGATGTGCTACCTTTTTAAATTTTTTTTGGAACATGCCAATTGGATTTTGGGTCCAGCACTCCACTGAGAAATCCATTGTTGAAGCGCAACCTCCTTCTTTTACATAGGCTGTGTAAGTATTAGCATCAAATGTAGTGTGCCAAATGTAAAAGTTCTCATTATGAGGAATGACCCCTTTCATTGTGTCAAATTATCAACGCATTACTGTAATATGTAAGGAGCATTTAATGTTGTAGATGATACATGCAGAGCTAAATGGAAGCACTTCATATACTGCTTAGTCGTTTAATCTTTAACGATGTGTGACATTAAATGAACCTCTAGGCTTTTGTCTGAAAAGTAGTAAATGCAACCGTTAGATAAATGTACAAAGGGTACAAGATTATTAAAATTTGCACTTAATGGAAATACTCAAAATTGCACTTACCAGGGAAGTACAGTACAGTACTTGAATAAGAGTAACGTGCCAGCTATGCATTTATGTGTGTCTGGGAGTTTTCTAAATATCAGCAAAACTTACTTGAAATCTTTCCAAAGACACTGTCATCAATAAAATGTGTTTGATGGTGGCGAAAGACAGAGAGCACAGCGACCTGATGAAAACGACAAATTAGTGGATTCAGTTTGGTGTGTTATTTGCTGAACTCCGCAACAGACAAACTATGTTTCATTACTTAGCAAAGAAATCTAGTTTAGTGTTTCAGCACACATCAACATGGTGTTGTTTACTGTAATTACTGCTCCATATCATGCTTTTGTCATTTTGACAGTCTGTTCCAGTCTGTGTGTCTGTGTGTAATTCTTTTCAGTGTATCTTTTGCTGACAGTTTTTTCCACTCCACTTTCCACTTGTATTTTCTCGTCATGCATACCTGGGTGTGCTGGCATGGCTGTGTGAGCCCTGGCAACAGAGATGCAGTGTGTTAGTAAATCATTGTAGAAAAAGATGGATGCCTCTCTACAACTGCTCCTGCACTCCAGGATCACTGAGTGGAACATTTACAATGCCTGAGGGTATCCATACCTCTGGGTCCATCCTTAACTTCCCATTTGTGTGTGTGTGTGTGTGTGTGTGTGTGTGTGTGTGTGTGTGTGTGTGTGTCACATTCCCTTTAAATAGTAATGCAGTACACACAACAGGAACGTGCGCACATGCAAATGCACACACACAAAGTAAAAGTAAACTCCTCATTGCAGTTTGTGTTGCTCCATAGAGTGAGTTCAGGCAGTGCCTTCATAAAGTATTAATGGGCACTCTAACAGACATACGCCTGACTGCACACATTGTATTAGTATGCCCTGCCTTACATCAAACAGGCTACATCGGAATGATACAATGGAATACGTAGTCAGTACAAATGTTTTAGATCCAGGTTATTCTATTATTCTTTATCATGGGATTTGACATGAAAGGGTTAGAGGTGAAGGAAGTCCCTTTGAACTTGCATATTTGGTGGCACATTCAATTAGGTCACATAAAATATATTCTCCATATTTTTGTTGGATGGTAGAGTAAGTTGGCTGATCCGATTCAACATTTAGGTGTGTTATTACATTATGTGTACTCACAGATGATATATTGTCATTAACATAAATTGTGAGCTATAACAGATTGGTTTAAGCCTGTTTTTTTTGTGTCTTTGACGCTATATATCAAGTTTAAAGTATTTAAGTGTATATAAGCTGAATTCCTGCAGTGGTGGAACACGTCACACATTCTCAAAGTGCTAATTGACCAATAAGGCAGTACATACGCAAATGTGTAACAATAATTTGGCATACAGGCATTATATTTGGTCACAGGAGTCTGAACATTCCATCAATTATGTGTTCATATGAAGTCACATGAGGGAACCTGTAATTTCAACTTTGTCCACTTGATGTCACAAACATTACAATGACAATTCAGGCGGCATTGCAGGAGAAAATGAGCAGAGGCTCTGGATGCTCATCTAGCTGACGTACTTGTTAACACACACACACACACACACACACACACACACACACACACACACACACACACACACACACACACACACACACACTACGATGAGTGACATTTATCAGGTGTAGATTGACGAGATCAGTAGGAGGAGAGACAGAGCTGTAGGCAGCCTCATAGTGTGAAACCTCCGCAAAACGTATTGAGAGAACCCCAGAGACTAGGTGAGAACCTGAGGAATAACATAGCCTCAGTCTCTTGTGTTGCCTAATCACCTGCACCTTAAGCACTGTCTAGACATTTGCCCTCAGCTGATCCTGCTCTGAAAATTTGAGGGAGAACTTAAAAGGGAGCCATTTTGATTGCAGATTCCATTGTAATGAGCTGATAGTAACTGTGTGTGCCTGAGCTCTAAACCTTTTGTACTTAGCATATGCACCTTTTGTGAATATAAATGTAGACTCTTAATAAGACCGATGCAATTAGAGTAGGTAGGCTGTGAGGTACTTCTACACATTTTTTTTCCTGGAGAATACACATCCTCTTTCTATTTCAAGAACTTGGCAATGATTAATTTTCACCTTTATGCGTTATTTCATGCATTTTAGTGGACATTTTTACAGGAAAGTGTGAAGCCAACAATATCAACTTAGCTCAAAAGCTTTAAAAACAGCTGAGCTAATAATGCTTTTCAAGTATTTTATATATGCTTTAAAAAGTATTTATTAACCATTAACAAGGTATTGTAATTAACAAGGTATTATAATTATCATTTGCAACTTTATAGTTACCAATATGCTCTCTGAAAGGATTAGAAGATTGATACCACTTTAATCATGTTTGTACAGTAAATCTGAAGCTAGCATAGCTTAGCATTAAGTCTGGAAACAGTGGGAAACAGTCTGTCCAAATGTAACAAAACCCACCTACCAGCATCTCTAAAGCTCACCAATTAACATGTTATATCTAGTTTGTTAATTCGTACAAAAATCCAAGTATAAATAAATTCTATTTTCCCAAAATGGTGAAGTATCCTTTGAAATAGAATTCAAGATGCCCTCAGAGTGGGAATCAAATGCTATAATTTCAAAAAGAGTCATGCAAAAACAGACTTTTGAAGGCCATCTTTAAGGTAGCTGATCTTAAAGGCATCACAGGGCTGAATCCAACTGGCTACTTACAGAAGAAATATGGTCCCAGAGGTGATGATCTCAGTATTAAGTCCTGAACACACTAAGTACCTCTGTAATCTTTTTATCATTGACCTGTTGAGGCCTGTCTGTGAGTGCTGTCCAACATCTGAACTATCCATGACATCACAGGCCTTTTACCGGCTCCTGTTCATATTCTGACATGACAGGCAGGTGCTTATGTGTCATGCCCACCCCGCCCTCCCAGTATAGCATGAGATAAGCGGCAGTGAACGTTTACTCCATAACACTCACAGGCCATGCCCATTAGCTCTAAATATCGCTCTTGCAGTGCAAATCACCGATGTCGACACCATAATGGCCACATTAACGAGCATTACACAGCCATTGGTTTTTCGAACCGCTTACTGCCACTAAGCTCATGCATCATAACAGTGTGTACAACATTACGTCCCGTGATAGCTGTAATTTCATTTTTGCGTCGACTCTGCAACTTGGCATTGGCTTCCTTCTTCTCCCTACATGTCTTCCTGTCTCTGTAGTTGCATTTGTGCTGACTATTTTCCACTCTGCTTCAGTCAGTTCCTCACCTTGTCTCTGTTCTATTTGTTTAATGTGTTCCTTTCTCTCTTGGACTCTGTGATAGTCATCCTCAAACAGCGTCTCTCCTCCCCACCCTTCACTCTCTGCCTCTCTCACTTCCCCTCGCTGCTTATGTCCACACTACAAAGATGTGCTCTTGGTAAAGACCTATTATTTTGCTTTGTCTTCCTCCCTCTCTTCCCTCTTCTCCCTCTTTCTCTCAGTCACAGTGTTTTTTCTTATTACATGATGCTTGAGAGGTTTTGTCCTCTGTTCTTTTGCATTATGCAGCCAAAAGCCAATTTTTCTGCCAATACCACCTCATCTCCTCCTTTTGTTGGAAAGAATAGTCACTAGAGATCAAAATCTCTTTCTGAACGCCAACAATCCAACAGTTTAATGAAGTTGGAGAAATGGGTGCACTCTTTTATCCCTCCTTGCGTGCAAATTTGAGACAGGAGGATGGATGGATGATGAGTTAGGAGAGAGGGAATTGAGTTATTCTCAGCTGTCGGGCTGTCTCCTGTCTAGACAGTGGGTCAGATGATCTCGAAGATTTGAGTGTCAGCTGCTAAGGCATGAGAAAACTTTAGGTTTTAACACTGGATTAACTGTAGGCCAAGTTCCCAAGCTGTGTTTTATCCATTTTCTTGCACGTGGATATACTGCAAATCATCACTTCATTTTAATTAGGGAAATTGGTTTTCAATGACTGGTTTTCAAAACTCTAGACTTCCCTTTTCATATTTTGCATTGCATGGAATGTAAAAGAAATGAGTGTGAGAAAGGGCTTTTATGCCTGCAAAAATGATACAATAGATCACAAACATTACTGTCTCTTTTCTCAAATACTCGAGAGAAGAAGTTTTAATATATAGAATTGCTTCATCATAATCGGGTTCTTGCTCTCTGTATTATGCAATTTGAATATTACTGATTGTCTCATTGTCTAAATGTGCCTTGTGCTTTGCTGATTAAACCAAAAACAAAAGTTTGAGGATAAGCAGTCAATACATTTAAATTATAGGAAGTTACTCACACATCTGCACAATGCAAAAATACACACAAATTCAGTGACAATACAGTATCTTATTCAAATACATCTTCCCTGTTAGAACATCAGCATTATAGGGTAGCCACATCTAATTGGTTACATCCAGTATAGTTTAAGGACTTTTATTAGTCATTGCTAGTGAAATATTGTGTCATATTTCCCGTCTTTCACTTTTGTCTCCTGTGGGTGCCAGAACTCCCCATCCACGTAGGCTTTAAGATCCCATGTTGAGGGATTATATTAATCTGATGAAAATGAAAAAAAGGTAACTGCTATACATTTTAGCTCCTCAGAGTAAATATATTACAGATGAAAAAGCACACATCTGCTCAGAGATACTGGTGGATTGAAAAGAACCAGTCAGAAGTGCTATCCATGGTGCTGATCCTTCTGCAGTCCAAGCTGTAGGATCAGCACCATGGACAGTGCTCATCGCATTTACATTGTAAAAAAAAAAGCTATGGGTGCCTGCATTATTATTATTTTGGCCAATAACAGTTCATGTTGGCTGTGTATATACAGTAAATCAGAACTGTGGAGCGTTACTAAGTTATTGTGTAGGTAATGGCTGGTGTGTTTGTGTTGTAAATACCACACTATTATGCTTTTTTGTTATTAATTCAGTGCTCTTCTTCATATCATAGTATCCATTTAGTAACCTGCAGTCCTTCTTTTCCTCTAAACCTGCATTTACTGCTCCAGCCTCCATCGTAGCCCAGAAGTGGTGGTGCCAGATGCATCCATGTATGGACGGAGAGGAGTGTAAGGTCTTGCCTGACCTGACTGGGTGGTCCTGCAGCACTGGCAACAAAGTCAAAACCACCAAGGTGAGAAGAATGTCTTTCTGTGTTTGTATTTTGTTTACATGTGCAGGTGTGGGCCTGTTTGCATGCCTGTCTTTCTTTCTGCCTGTCTCTCTTTCTCCCGACGTCCGTCTAAGTGTAATTACTGACACTGATCAATTGTATGTACATTTTATGCATATGTCATCTCACACATTCTGCTCTCTTTATGTGTTGCCTGTGCTATTTGCACAGTGTCACCTACATGTGTACCTAGCCAACTCCAATTATTGCAGAGTCTTTAATAACTTCCAATTTGTAAGCAACATCAAACCTTATCAGTGTTTACATTTAAAAATGTCCCCTGAGATATGATATAATGTCCAGAAAGAATAATACAATATACTACTGAGCATCTTCCAGCTTGAGTAAAGTTGATGTAGCTCAAATTGATCTTGATCTTCAATTGATTTTTCTTTCTGTGAATCATCTTGCATCAATTAGTGTGTAATGTTTTTCATACTGTATATAACTGTATATGAAAAGAAAGAACTCCAAGTGAAGTGAAGTGAATACCAAGCAAATAAAAGATAATCTTATAAACAAAAGTTGTTTGGATCTTCAAGATGCCTGTGAATGTAAAGACTAATCTAAAACATCAATAAGAAATTACAAAGGAACAGATACAGAGCTAATCAACAATCAAGCCCCCCAGTGTGCATATTTGTTAATCTGCTGTAAATGTATCTCCTCGGGCAAGGGTGACAAAAAAACTGATGAAGAAAACACAAGACCTTTGCACACTCTGTACCCTAGAGAACCACTGTGTGATGCTATGTAAACTGACGATATTCAGATGAGATACATTGATTCAAATGAGAGTCCTTCATGGCCCTTTGTAAGCTGTTGAAGTGTGAAAGTTAATTTGCGGGACTGACGACTGGGGTGTGTGTATACACGTGCCAGAGTGCTTGTCATGGGATAGAGCAGGTGCGGTTTATTTACAGGTGAAATATAAAAAAAGAAACAGTTGTGAGAGACGCGGCGCAGGTGGCATAAAAGTAATTGCTTGAGAGATGACATAACAGCACAACATCTGTCGCATTCATTAGAATGCATTATGGCTGTGGCCTTCCATAGAGGCTTTACAATTAAGAGTCATAATTAAATCGGTGAGTGGGATAGACTGAGGAACTGAGGCACTGCTGGGCACAGTCACAGGCAGTGGAATTAATGACCCTGGGCCTAACACCAACTCTGGGACTGGTAGGTGCAATAATCCTCATTCTGTTGCATAGTGCCATCTCTCTTCTTCTTCTTCTTCTTCTTCTTCTTCTTCTTCTTCTTCTTCTTCTTCTTCTTCTTCCCTTTCTCTCTGTTTTGTCTCTTGTCTTACTAGCCTACCAGCTGAGCGAGGAATGAGGAGCCAATGGCTGACTGCATCAGTAGACATTAATTGTGCATTTGCAAGGTGCTTGGGGACCGGGGAGCAGTTACTTGGAAACTTGGTGGCAGATTTCACTGAAGATGGTTGCAATGAGACATCGATTCCCTGGCAACTGCACACACGGCCCTGCTCTCCTGTTCCCTCTGTGTCTCTTTTCTTTATCCTTTGCTTTCTTTCTACCCATGACCTCCTTTTACCATTTCAGCATCTCATTCACCCTGATGATCTCTATCTGTCCATCTCTTTCACTCCCACGCAGCGTAGGTGTGCTGTAGAAAGATGCATAGATTGCCTGACTGAGGAACCAGAACACTGTTTAACAAGGAACAACAAAGGCGCCACACCACAAGACACAACTTTTCCCATGTCCCATTTAATATGTGTGGCTTTATGGTACACATTCACATATGGTACAGCATTCTCAGGATTCAGGAGTTTTTAATATATGAACATATTATAAATGCACATTGGATGGGGTTTGTTAATGGAAAACAAGCACGTCTTTAACTTAGTGTAAACAAATCATTACAGCTCCAAGACGTGAAATCCAACTTCAGCAGTTGAGACACTGTAGGTCCCTGCAATCAGTCACCTGGCCAGACTCCAAACAAACATTTTCAATCCATTGAAAAAGATATAGAGCCAGAAATAGAGAGGAAATGGTTTGATTTGGAATATTCTCCTCTGACCTCTGATTGACTCTTTCAAATGGAAACATTCATTCAGCGAGTGTGAAGTGGGACACTCCATGTAATAACATGTCTCTGGGACACTGATCCTCTTGTCTTATCTGTGGTATTTTTTCTTTTTTAGGTCACACGATAGCAAGAGAGCCACTGAGCGACGAGGAAACCTGAAACTCTCCATGTGGAAAGGATAGATGACTCACACATATTTACCGCACAATGGGGAAAATATCAAGGAAAGGACTTCTGTCAGGCCATCCATCATAAAACAATGGGATAAAATGTACTCATCACAAACTATGTACACTTGGCTACACGGAGCCACACAGCATACACAGTATATATGCTGGTTGTTGAGACCAATGGACTTCAATCATGGACAACCAGGGTAAATCTGGACATAAATGGACTCTTGTTTTCCTATAATGGAAAAAATGTGGAGTGATAAAAAAAGGTTGATTTCAAAGAGTTATTAAGCATTTCAAAGTATATATTTCAACAAAGCATTTGTGGATGAGTGTAAGATGTGAACTAAAAGCTGTGCTTTAGGTGATGCTGGACTCAGTCCAGACCTGTTGTCAATATGTAGAAGTTATACTGGAGACAGTGGAGATGATTTGGGAGAAATTAAAAAGATAGCAGCTCATAACTAGCAAATAGCAAATTAGCATCCAATTGCTCTTGTGGGTCAAGTCACTATCATGAAGACTGTTTTACGGGAGTCATTTCGCAGTTCTAATTAGGAATTGCAGCGTAAGATCATAACAACATGTTAAAAATTCATGTAAGATATTTGCACTAGTTGAAACCATTTGGAAATGTTTTGTTTTTCTAGATATCTCCCAATATTTTGCTGTAGATGTCACATGAAATTGAAGGTGAGCATTTTGTAAAATGACACTCAAAGTAGATAAATATATATATATATATATATATATATATATATATATATATATATATATATATATCATGCCCCATTATTCCTGAATAGTTATTGGTTAAAAATGGCTCTGACTATTGAGCCTTACTTACAGCTTGGTACAACATAACCTAGCAAAGTGTGATTCATCTGTCTCATTTTTGCCCAGAAACATTTCCAAGCTCAGCCTTCAAAGTTATATATATCTTTGAAATATTATATTCAGTCTGTGACATCTCTTATGTTAACTGTTAAAAGGAGGCCCATATAATGTTCAAACAATAAAAACAAGTTGTATTTATGTTGTTATTTCACTTTATTGGGAATGCTTTCTTTTTTCTCCCTCTAAATGTTCAGTTTCCTAATCTTTAAAAGTGCTGTAAATACAATTTTTATTTTAATTGGGGTCTTTTAAACTACCTTTATTAAGAGATATAGTATGTTTTTGATTGCACATTGCCCACTGATTGCCTTCAGAACCCCCCTCGTCAATGCTTTAGTGAGATATCCTGAAATAATTGCCATTGATAATGGCAGTTAAACCCTTTGCAAACATGTTTTTCCCCACCGGGCTCGATCATTACTGCTCTGAATACAACAGCGTAGAGCTCTAAACAACCACCTTAAATCTCTCAGTTTTCTTTGTCTATTCTTCTCCATCTCACATTCACCTTATCTTTGAATCTTCTGTATCGTCTCTATCATACAATAGATGGCACAGTTAAAATAGCTTCACACACTATAATATCTATATTTCTAAGCTGTTTGTTCCAGTGTGCTGCTTTTTGCTCTCATGCTTCCCAAATTCTTTTTTTTCTCATGTAGACACATCCAAATCTTCCTCAAACTGCATCTGTCTGCCTCTCTGATATGTGATTGTGTTGGGTCAGTGTGCCCATGGGTTTGCCCGCCGGGGGCTGCTCCTCTGCGAATAAGAGCCTCTACTTTCAGACATGCTGCTTTGTGAGCTATGATAAATCTGTGGGAGCTGAGCCGCTGACTCTCCAGCTCCAGTGCTGAGCTCTGAGCCAGAGGGAGCTGGGGGACAGCAGGGCTACCAGTGGCAGGCAGCTCCACTCTCTCATTACTGAGAGGCCTGGATAGCACTGGGCTTCTCTCGGGACCACTGACATGGAATATTTTTAGGCCTATAGTGCAGCACTGCAGTTAGGCCAGTCACACCACAATGCCCTGTTTCCTTGAACAGCGTCTCAGCAACAATGGTCCATTTATAGTGGGAATAGGATGACATTCTGCAGCCACATTTGCCTGCATGATTCACCTACATTCACACAAAAACTTTCACAAGCCTCCCAACCATTCAAACCCACAAACATAATGTGGGAGAACTGGAATAAGCAGAGAAAGTGGCAAGCCTTAATTACACCCAACATAATGCAAAATGTCTCCAGAGCTGTGCAACATGAAACCATATGAGGGTTTCCTTTCCTCCCCCTCTCTCCTCCCCTCTCTCTCCAGGTCTCTTTCTCCACCCCAGAGGTTTGGTGTTCTGTAGATGAGCCTGGCGCCTTGCTCCCTACATGGCTCTCTGCAGCAAAATCAATATTTGAGGACAATTTGCGCTGCGCTGCTCCCTGGTGGCTGGAGTTTGACGCTGCAGCTCCACCCTCGGTTCCAACAACGCTTACATAGACAGGGAAGAGCTGCCAGGGAAAGATTTACTCGTCTCAGGTCACCGCTACTCAACAAGAAAATCTGCAAAGTGCACTGTACATATATTTACAACTGCTGTACAGGCTGGCCAGCCCTGCAGCAGTGCAGAAGCACACTCCTCCGCCTTTGCCAATTTATGAGAAGGAAGACAACTGAACTTGCTAAGAGGCCTTAAGGTATCTTGGAGGGATTTTGTATTACCATATTCACCTTTAATGAGATGTTACATAGCATGCAAATTAAGCAGGCATCAGTACCTATCTGTCTATACATTGTCCGTTCTTTGTATAAAAAAAACAACCAAACCCACTTCTAACATCCTTGTTACCAACTGGCATTAAAATAATGAAATAATTCAGAATCCATTCACTGTATAAGTTCTGCTTACAGACACATTCTCTAGTGTAAAAAATAATAATCTTGTTTTTAGCTTGAAGGGAATGTGTCTGTAATGTGTCAGTAGGGGTCTAACCTCCCAAATGTCCCAGGGAGACTGGTTGCTTTAATCTCCGGTAGGACTGGTGGGACCCAGAGAGCAGGACCTACAGAGGCAAACAAACCACATGGAGGACATGACTGCAAAATAAGATGCTAATGAGAGAGGATAGGCAGCTTTGAGTGAGAATGGAAAACAGAAGAATAATGAGCTACCTAAAAGAAAAAACAGAGATAGAGAGGTATTGCTATAGTGTTTAAGAGAGGACAAGCATGTGAAGAGTATTTTAAGTATGTCTTTGTTTATACGCTAAGCCTGGGTGGTTCCCGAGAGGCCACTTGCATCGTCAAACCAAACGCCTCCAATAGTCCATCACACTCGTTGGCAATTTACACAATCGCTACCTAGAGAGGGAGAAATAAAGGGATGAAACACTGTTGTCTTGGCTTATGCATCATCTTTTGTCGAGTCCAATTTGTATTAGCCTCCAGCCATATCCAGGAAATATGGGTTCAGGATTCATGTTCAGTGAGAATGGTAATCTTCAGATGAAGTGAGTCTGTCGAGGCAGAAAGATGTGTGACATCTGAGTCAGCTCTAGGAAAAGAGAGTTTTTTGCCATTGTAGAGGAAACGGGCTCCACCTCCTGCTGTCTGAAACTGACATTGATTTAATATAAATCAGAGGGAGATTAGCTGATGAAGAACATCTGATCAGTGTTATCAGTGCCGGATGGCAGTCGCTGGTCTTGTCACTGTCACTTTAAACGGAACAAATCAGCTCAAGCCAAAATGTTTCCTTCAATAGATCAAATATTTTTTAGCGCAATCACTGTGACATAATTACTCAAAAGCTCTCAAAAATACATTATTTAAACCCCATCTAATTGCATTGAGGCCTTTTGTCATCACTCAGCTCACTCAAGAACACAATGCAGTCAGTCCCCTTCACTCAGTATTCTGGTGCAGCACGTTAGATTAGTAAACATGGTCACATGAATGTATTGGCTACCACAGCTGGTTAGCCGTAGGTGATGGTGTGGGGATTAATTGCATTAGCTCCACTCTCTTACCCAGCATAGAATATGTGACAAAAACAACACACCACAACACATCCCATTAATATTTAATGAAACCAAGCAACAACAAAAAAAACAGCAAACAATCAAAAGTGTCTTTAATATTCATTTTGCGGCAGGCCTGCAACGGCCCGATATTGACGGTGGAGTGAATGAGGGATTCGTTAACATCTTCTCCCTCGCTGCTTCATCTCGCTGAGCCGTTCCTTGCTGCATCGTCAAACCCACTTATCTCTCTGAAGCAATTAGCCACTGGAGGCTCCATTGACCTGAGCCTTTGTTAGACTAAACGGGCTGCATTAGCATGGCCATAGCCTGGCTGTCTTGGCAATGCATGTGTCGGTGCCAATGTGAGCAGCACTGATAAAGAGGAGCCCTGCGGTGTGCATGTGTGTATTGTGTGTGTGTGTGTGTGTGCATGTATGTGTGTTTGGGAAGCTACAGGAGCTACATACATGCATGCATACATATTAACTAACCACCATTATGCCATTTGTATTGAGCACCCACTTATATACTCTTTTTATGTATGATACTGTATGCGTGCGTGTGGGTGTGTGTGTATGTGTGTGTGTGTGCGTGTTGCACTCCTGTTTGCACAAAGGGGTGTGAATAACTAAACAGTCAATGTAAGCAATTTACTGTATATCTATGTTATTTTGTCTGCCTTTATGCTACGACATGCAAAAAATTCAAGAGCTGCTGCTCTGTAACACTGGTAGTGTTGACAGCAGCTATCCGACACCAGCAATATACATTTCGAGACACAATACAATCTAATATAATTTTGCCTACATAGCTATAAGATTACACATAGTCACACGCATATACACATGACAATAATGACAATATGATGAGGTGCAGTGCTTGCAGGAGAAAAGTCTCGTTGGCTGGCACTGCTGAGCATATGATTATAGAGACCATAGTGTGGTGCGTGGCCTGTGGCAGTCAGCTGGCGAATATGGTATGGTAACAGTGCTATTTAAAGCCTGTTTCTTATTTGAAGAAATTGCATTTACTTTACTGTCACACTGTATTACTGTATTTCCACCATGTATCAAGTGAGAACACAACAACAGCGAGAATCCACATTAAGATTATGCATAAATATGAATATAACTGTCAGACAAACAGCCCCCATTTATGCTAAGTAGAGAAATGGCCTACTACTAAGTGTTTTGGTGTTTACACCAATGACAACAACAGCTAAGTATGTATGCATTATTCATAATTAATTACCCAAATGTGCTACTCCTTCCTTATTTACCAAACTAATGGTTTGTTTTCCTGAGAAATGTATCCTGTCTGGTACGTTGGGTGGAGACACAACGTCCTCATACATTTTCCTGTCAGGTGAGGTATGGAGAGAGTGATGAGACAGAACAAGGGAGGATCAAACACACAGAAACCATTAGTTCCACTGTCTCTGTGGCCCGCTGCTACAAATTTAAAATCATTACAAGCAGAGACCTCACACATTTTACAATGGTATGTTTTTTGTAGTATAATTGAGAGCCAAACTCCTGCCCCCTCTACTAGCTAGCCTCTGTTCCCGCTAACATCTGTAAGTCAGTAAGGTTTTCTTTTATTCATCTTTCTTCCTGTGGTTTTCTGTCCACATTCTCAGCTAACAGGAACTTCTAGGTTCTATTCGAGGAGAAATAAAACCTAATTCAAAATAGCACTGACTTGTGTAAAAATGCAAATTACAACCAGCACTGGATCATAATTTACTTAGTCTCGCTTTGCCAGACCTTCCTCCACAGTGATGCAAAGGAGGATCTGGCTAGTCCACATAGCATTCCGGGATGGGAGAAAAATATGCTCTGGTTTATTGGCATTTCCTTAAACCAATCACAATCGTCATGGGCGGCGCTAAGCACCAGGCAGAGCCATGGTGCTGCAAAATAGCCTCGGGAAGGAGCTTGTTTTGGTGGATCATGTGTTCTTTCAAAAGTTGTTTTAGTCGTGCAACAGAAAACTCAGATTGGACAGGTAGTCTAGCTAGCTGTCTGGATTTACCCTGCAGAGATCTGAGGAGCAGTTAACCATAGTCCTCATATATCGACCGTAGTTTGAAATTCCAACACAAAGAAAGCGGAAGGTAACGGACATCCGGCCGAAAAACGTGAAATCCGGCGGAATTTCCGGCGGCAATGGAACAATCCCGGAAGTGGAACGTTGTGGATATAGACTATAACTTACTCAAAACTCTGGGATGCGTTTCACACATTTGTCTAGACAGAATAGGAAATGTTTGAAATAATGTAATTAATTTTATATTTCACTTTTTTGTGGCCTTTAACAACCACACAAGCTGTGAGAAGGGACAGGGCCAGGGCTGGAAAGTTTGTAACTGTCCCAAAAGCCCCAGGTTCACCTAATGTCAGTTGGGTTGTATTAATTTAATTAACTGCAAATTTGTTTCAGAATTTGCACCAGTTTAGTATAAAATCAATAGCGCCCTGTATTATTAGCTGATGTTGTGGCACTGTCCTATAGAAGGGCCCTGTGTCACGTTTTGTCTTTGGCTAAAGTTAACGATCACATGACCGGTCAGTGGTCACCATAATTCTGTAAGATATCATACGGAAAAGTTTTCATGCGATATCATATGAAACCGTTCATGAGAATGCACTGATATCAGGGTCTCTGTGCACAATATGATGTAGCTGCCATCTATAGTTTAAATTGGCCATGGGCAGGGCTAATGGCAGTTGTTTACACAGCAGAGAGTAAGAAAGTTGGACAGGTGTTTGTAGATCTGGTAGAGCTGTAGTTTTTAACAAATTAGTTGTTGTTTGCGTTAGAACTACTCGCTTAAAAAAAAACTGATGAAAGAAACCCTCAATAAGAGACTGCATTAGAAGAATAACTGAGCTTTGAAAATAATGGCTGCTTAAGGTTATCATATAGTATAGTAGTAGATACCCATTTAGCTAACACTAAAGACAGAAAACCTGAGCTACATGTTCAAGCTTTTCAGGAAGACTGATGAGAAAAATTCCACTATGAGAAAATTCAATAAGAAGCTGCTGGAATGTTGTCTCTTTATATATTAAAGGCATGCCGTAAATAAAGACACTCATCATTTCTTTCCACCAGCTATCCTAAAGCAGGCTTATATTCAGACACATATTTTTAGAGCCTCCTGAGCGTGGCTGCACATCTGCTGGGACTGGCAGCCAGATGCTGTGCCCTCAGCAAGACCTCAGCCCAGACGACAAGCTCCACAGGCGGTGACTGGCGTCTCTAGTCATCCCGCTCTACCCTGTTTGCCCTCAGAGCTCAGGGCTATCCGCCTCTGTGGCTGCCTCTGCGCCCGCCTGACAGATGCCCCGTCAGCACAGATGTGAGTGGAGTGGGGGCGGCGAGGGATGGCAGAATTGAGCTAAATCACTGTGTAATCAACATGTGTGGTTGGGAGGTGATGGAGGCTCAGCAGGCATACAAACATTTACAATTGGCCAGGCAGTCCTTGTAAACAGGAGTGGTTGTACAAAAGAGGCAGGTTGAATAATTGATAGGATGTAAGAGGATCTGGCTTTGGGGGATTTTGGAGCATTGATTCTGGCGTAAAGGGAGTGAGCGGTGGGGAGAGAGAGGGAGAGAAAGGCTTTCCTGGTGCTAGCCTTTATAAATGCTTTTCTCTTTCCTTTAGCCCTCACCCGGCCCAGCCGTGTTGATTCTAGGCATGCCAGGTGTAGTTTTTCATCTCTGCCTCCATTCCTTTTTTTGCGTCTCTCTACGTTATTCTTTTTGTAATGCTTTTCTGTGTGAAATGGTGGGTAAGCCATCATGTCAGTGCATGACAACAACATGGCCAGAGTGAAACAAAAGAGCAGATGGCCGCAAAGAGCAAGAGAGAGAAAGAAAAGAATGGAAAAGATTATGGACAAATTACAGATGAAAAAGAAGAGTGAAACAAATCAGACAAAGAGGAAAGGTAGCAAGATAGAAAGAGGAGACAAATGTGTCAGTAAAAGGTTAGAGAGACAACTTTTATTAAGTATGTGAGATTTCCACCTTTTTACCTGAAAGAAAGTCATGAATAATCTCACACACACACACACACACACACACACACACACACACACACACACACACACACACACACACACACACACACACACACATAGCCTATGCTGTGGTAACCCTTTCATCTTGCCAGCTGCAGGGCTCATAAAACAAACTGATATAAATAAATTCACCAGCCTGGTTTCAAGCCTTAGTCTGCCAACAAACACACATTCAAATAAACACAAGCACGCCCTGTTTCCCAGCCTCTTTTGACTTTGCACACTTCACATTCACATCATGTCCGCAGACTGAGAAACAAGCTTATCTATGGTTGTTTCACTTGAGCTGCACTTTGCAGAAGTAGGAGAAAATGTTGTGAAGTCTTATTCTCGTCTCATCAAACAGAAGAGGTATGAAGATGTGACATTTCTCAACACTGGTCACTGGTAAAAGCGCTGCTGCCTTATTATTGTTGTGGAAATGATGGCCACTCGCTCTATTCAAATTCAAATTTGTCTTTGAACAAAGATGCACAGCTGTACCATGAGGTGCCTTGACTGTATATTGTCTGTTTTTATCAGAAAGCATCACAAACATTGCGCTCGCATATTGTACAGTCAGTACAACATCAGAATAATTTCTATTTTAAAGTTATAAACATTCACATTTTTCTTCATACCCAACTGACTGCAGTTGCTGCAGTAATTTAAAGTCCTGGTCTTGCCTTACAGTAAGACTTTGCAATTAGCTATGATGGCTATGCTAATGTTTTCCCTACTCTTGGCAATTCTCTTTGTTTTCCAACAGAGTTCATGTGTCTGGGGAAAGAGAGAGAGATGAGGACTTTTTTTGGACTTTGTCTTGCTCCGGGATTGCTTTATCTTTACTTCAAATGAGGCCTATTTTGTGCATGAAGTAACTGAGAACAGTGGGTGGCTTCTCCTAGACAAGAGACATGTGTTTGTTTGGCATTGGGTGGGTGGGTTACATCATCTAGCTGTCCGCCTCATGGCCATGCACTCCTCTGTGCCGACACAAAGACAACGCGCTAAGACCATCATCAGAGGAAATTAGCTCAGTAGCGTTGAAAGCACTCGCTTCTCACAATAGCCAGTGGCCATGCTAAATCATTAGCCTGTCACATCGTTGGGGTTGAGTCCAATTATTCTCTCAATCCGCCTCCAAACCAAATTGCATTATTGCAATTATATCCATTGCATGACATTGTCACGGTGAGGGTGTGTGAGATGGGGAAAAGAGGAGATAGACTGAAAAAAAAAAAAGATGGAGATAGAGGGGGAAAAGAATTTTGGTGGCATTATCAAGCACCAGGCATCGTCTCACTGTTCGCAAGCTGGCTCTATAAAAGGGCATATCGATTATGTTTTCTGTTGTTAAGGACGTTTGTATTTACAAACATAAACATCTCTCCTTATCACCCTTTCTCTCACTTTCATTTATAGATTAAAATGTTTCCATGTCAGACTTTTTTATTGGACCTACAGTATTCTTGTTATTGTTAGGCTTTCTTGTCACTCTCTCTGTGTCTACCTAACACTTGCCCTGTCTTTCTTTCACAGGGTCTCTCACAGTCTCTCACAGCTTTTGCTGTCACAGCACTCTTGTCATCAGGCTTCCAGTGCTGATCATTGTGCATCAGATCATTATCCAGACCTTCCACTCTGATGAAGTCTGAGGTGTAATACAGTGTGGTCTTGTCAAACCCTGCTGCCGGTTCTGTTGGTATCCCTGCTTGAACTGTAGATCACAGTTCCTGCCAAGGGAGTCAGCACTGCCACTGGGATGTGAGAGCATCATGCTGAGTTTTTTTGCAGTTACACTGACTGACTTTATCCTACTGCACTTCAATCTCTATCTTAATACACATATTGGCCCTCAGTTGTAACAATGGACTCCAAATGATGTCAGAAAAAGATATTTCTACTTAATATAAGATTAGGATCAGTACTCCAAGGGGAAGGAAAGTTAATATTTGTTGTAATAGCTTCACTGTGCAGTTTCCAATTCTCCAACAATCAGTTTAAAAGTTTACCCTTTTAACCATTCATTTAAGGTAGTCAAGGCTGTTTTTCTGCCTGTTTCTTGCACTGGACAACTGTGCGTATTGTGTTTGTAAGTGTGCCCTTGTGTGAGTGCCAGCAGTGAGACCTTGGACCCAAATGTAATTAGACTTGGTAATGATGGCCTGTTTACAGCTTAAGCCCTTTGCTAATGATAAATTCACTTGACACATGTAGTCCAGACTACACTTCAAAAAGAGAGTGTGGACAAGCTCCATGCCAGTTAGTCAGCCAGCAGTAATGTATCATTTATTTAGATCCTGGACCTCATGCACAGATACCCATGTCCTCAGAGATGTTTTGTAATGAATACAGTTTTGACAGCTGACTAATCACTCTGGAATTATGCAAACTGCAGAAAACCTAGTCTATTTTGACGACGTTTCATTTGCTGCCGGAGGATCTGCTGGATGTCCATCATTTTCGGCCGGATGTCCGTCACCTTCCGCTTTCTTTGTGTTGGCATTCTAAACTCTGGTCGATTTATGAGGACTATAGTTAACTGCTCCTCAGATCTAATCCAGATAGCTAGCTAGACTATCTTTTGAATCTGAGCTTTCTCTTGCACGACCAAAACAACAAAAGTAATTATTATTATACTTTTTTTTTTGTTTGGCATTTTAGGCCTTTATTTGATAGGACAGCTTAGTCATGAAAGGGTAGAGAGAGGGGGGGAATGACATGCAGCAAAGGGCCGTAGGTCGGAACTGAACCCACGGCCGCTGCGGCAAGGACTGAGCCTCTGTACACGAAGCACACGCTCTACCAGGTGAGTTACCCAGGTGCCCCCCAAAACAACTTTTGAACGTACACGTTCCACCAAAACAAGTTCTTTCCCAGGCGCACCATCTGACCAATTGTGATTGGTTTAAAGAAATGCCAGACCAGAGCATGTTTCTCCTATTCCGGAATGTTGTGTGGACTAGCCAGACCCTCCTCCACAGCACTGTGGAGATAGGTCTGGTAATGCAAGACTAGAGAAAACCTAAAATTTAGTGAGCAATCGGTTCTAAATAATACAGATATAATAGTAGGTTTTTTGCTCTGCCCTTTACTGATAAAATGTTTTTACTCTGTAGATTGTACTTGTCCAGCTCTTTAAGTTGTTGGTTTAAATTGTAATACACATCATTTTATCCTGGTCACACAGAAATGTCTTGGAGACAAGCGCACTAATGGACTATGCATTTCACACTGGCAGAAAGCCATGAGCTTGACATTATAAAAGAGGGATATATATATATATATATATATATATATATATATATATATATATATATACATAAAGAGAGCATGCAATTCTACCCCTGACCACCTGCTCTCCCTCCTTGCTCGCCATCCTGCCTGGGGGTCACCGTGGACACACTTAGCAGACCTCCACTTAAACTCCTCAAAATCTGACTGAAATGCATGTTCCCCCTCATTAATCCATTTAGCATGTGTGTGCGGCAATGTGTGCACTTATGTTATTGTGGTAGTGTGTAGCCAGCAGTGTATGTATGGTCCTGTGTGTGTGTGTGTGTGGGTGTGTGTGTGTGTGTGTGTGTGTGTGTGTGTGTGTGTGTATGAAGAAGCTGGTCTGGCCCCCCCAGGGGGTGAGATGGTGGGATGGCCGGGGCTAGGTGCGTGTTGATGTGACAGCGCCGGGGCAGAGCAGGGCCGGTTGGTGCAGCTCCATCTGTGGCCCTTCTGTTCCTTCACTACCTGACCTTTGACTGTCTTTAGGTGTTACATGACAAGGATATCTGAGCCACAGCCCTTTAGGGCTGCTAGTGCTACAGACTCAGTATACACAGAGGTTAGATTGGAAGTAGAAATGTGCATAACGTGGCTCCAGAATAAATCACACCTCCTGCCAAAGGCCAAATAATATTTGAATTCAGGAGTCCATGTGGGTTTTTCTGAATAAAGCGGAGAGGGGATTTTGTAGAGGCTTTGATTCACACTTGACACTGTGCTAATGAGAGAAAAAAAACTGTCACTTCACAGTACTAATTTGGGTGTAATATCCCAAAGTCAGCCAATCCACTGAGGAGAGGAGAAGGAGAAAATTAAGCATCTGCTTCATTTCCCTAACTGGCCGTAGCCAGACTCATTAACAAGAACTATGCCCATACAGAGAGGCTCCATTGAAGCTCGGCTCCTCATATAAACATGCACACAGCCAGATAAGTAAAGCACGTAGCAGACTATAAAGTCTGTATCACTGTTCCTCCATTTGCAGACTCATAGCATCAGAATGACAATCTCATAGGGAAATCACACTATGGCAGCAGATTAGTGACAACCAATGACCAATTAACTTGAAGGAACCCTTCATAATATCAAAGGGACTGATGTTCCAGACATTGCTGCTGATGTGTGTTTCCAATGTGTACGAGCATCCTTCATTAACCTCTGTGGTGATGATGGTGAGCTGCAAGGCCAGCTTAAACAAAGCTGCCTATCAGGCTGCTGAGCTGCCTGGAAACATTTCTGGGTCACTGAAAGTGAGAGCTGAGCTCATAACAAAATGGAGGCTATTGTCACTGTGGAGCAGCAGAACAGATGGGATGCAGAGACTGTTTACGGCCACAGCAATAGCAACATTTTCGTTTTCAGTTAAAGAGGTTAGTGAGAGTCAGAGGAATCAATTAGCTTTTGATGGGGCGAGGTTCTTAAAATTCATTAGTGCCAACCTAATTACAAAGGAACAATGGGTTGATAATTACATCGGCAATAATTAATACACTTATTGTAACAAAAGGAGCGTTGAGAACACAATTATCAGCTAATAGCTTATTACTGAGTTGATATAATCAGCAGTTTTGTAATGAGAGGTGGCAGAGCTAGAAAACTTAGGCCAAGTGAAGCGAGGATAGGGTCTGTTGTTACAGATGTCATACATCAGAATGTATTCCCAAGAGTCTGAATGATGGCAAAGAACTACATTGTCGTCAATGAACTAGCATACTTACCTAAGTTATTATTATTAGTCTGTGCTAGCAACGTGGTTAGCATTTATCAATGCATTTAGCATTTTAGTTTTACTCAAAGCTACCACATCATTGTAGCCAGTGTTGTAATGTAACAAAGTACAAATACTTTGTTACTGTACTTAAGTTTATTTATCGTTTATATTTCTCAAACCTTCATTCACTTTTACTCCACTACATTTCCTAAATAAAACGTATACTTTTACTCCTATACATTTTCCCTAAGCATCTTCATTACTTGTTACTGCAAAATTAAATCAGAAGAAATTTGTTAGACTGCAAAAAGCAGGTTTTGGAGAATCATTGCTCCCAGATTGCAAGTTAATTCATGCTCCATTCCAGTTGGTGATGTAATGACTGTTTGTTGCCAAGTGTCAAGTGCCAAAACCATAGGCCAAAACTAAAGAATCTATAACTGATAGTGTCATGGAAGCACCTGCTGCAGGCTCTGCCCTCAACATAACAGACGATGACCACCCCGACGACAGTGATGAATGGGGTGGGGATGAAGATAATGTCACACACCTGTGGCCGTATTTGCAAAGACATTTTTTGGTACGTTGGAGTAAAAGATTCTTTCTCACAAAAAAATTTAAAATTAGGTTTTTGTTTTTCTCTTAGCTGATGTCAGCTCTCTCAAAATATGCAGTGTTTGATTCTTTAACTTGAGTGAATTGTGCCTGAAAGTCCTGGATTTGATGTTTAAGAAGGTGTGGAAACCATGAATATTATGTTTTACCATAAGACAGCCACAATAAAGTTCATAATCAAAGTTCTATTTACTTTTACTTTTAATAAAGTACATTTAAAACAGAAAATTACTTTTGATACTTAAATACAGTAAATATCAGATACTTTAAGAATTTTACTCAAGTAATATTCTAAAAAGTGACTTTAACTTCTACCAAAGTCATTTTCTGGTAAGATACTTGTACTTTTACTCAAGTATTGCTTTCAAGAACTTTATACAAGACTGATTGTAGCTAACAGGAATATGAACACAGCTAACCTGAGCTAAAACACATAAAGATATTGAGGGCTGAGACAAAACAGGGCAAAAACTTAAACTTAAACTTAAAAGTATATCGCAATACAGAGCTTTGTTGAAGGAAGCGTGACTGCCCTACCTTCACAATTCTGTCCTCTGATGATAGACAGGGCCGCAATGGGGACGGTGGGGATGGCAACGTCTGGAACGAGAGCTCTATGTACGTCAATGATCGCACACACCCATCGTAAGACCTTGTCAGGGAGGTCCCTGTTGAACTGAGGGAAGTGTTCATCAGTGCAATACCCTGGAGTCGCCTCAACGCCAACGCCGGGTCCCAAGTGGATATCATGGAAGACTTGGGCAGGAGACAAGGTCATCCTTTAAGTCATCTTAGCTATTGTGTTACTTTTTCAGCTGTAGGTGTGACAGATGTTTACACAACTGGTACTCTTTGGGGGTTTGTTGGGTTTGTTCTGATTGGCCAGACAAGTACATGCACATTTCTAGTCTTAGCACCGGTATGGTTTGGTGTTAACCAAACTATAAAATTTGTTTGGGAGTGAGCGTGTTCTGCTCCTTTATTTTGAATTGGTAGGTGGTGGGGCTATGTTTACATTTGGATAATAGGTTGTGCCTTTAAAATATTTATTTTTAAGACACAATTTAAATAAATACCAAAAGGTTCTTAATTGAACATTAGGCCTACTTAAAAATATATAGCCTTGTATTTCAATACCATATATCAGCACCTGCATGTGGGCAGGAACCGCAGGAGGTCAGATCACCGTCTGCACTCAGCTGATCACCGGAAGAGATACATTTCAGCGTGGCTGAAAGGGTGCAACCAGCGGCCGGGCTAGCAGAGTGAACAGTACAACAAATGCACAACAATGCAATTAAATTAAGGATCCGTATGTGGTATGGTTAGCATTAGCCTATAGTTAAAAAAGGCTGCATCTGCCTTAATCACTTTAATGCACCACCCGGCCAGCAGCTAAATGACGCAAATCAATCACACCCACGATGTTACGTGAACAGGTGCACGCTTTGTCTAGCTAACATGATACGCTAACATGCTGTGGTGGATCCTCCAACGGGACTTGTGCGTTCACGGAGGAAAGTTTACTTTCAGTGAGGTGTGAGGCCGTTCTGCTGTTTGTTGCTGCAGAGCTTTCTTCAGCTCAACATGTTTGAACGGTCCGAGGAGCACAATGGGACAGAGAGACAGAGTGGACTGGTTTTATTATGCTTTGAGAATCAACAGCAGAATGCCGTTTAGTCAGGTGAGTGCAACAACACACTCCCTGAACTCATTCTTAAAATGAGTGGAACAACCACGCGTTGCGTGTGCACGCTACATGATGTGTAAAACTGTGTACTTTCTCCTTTT
This sequence comes from Perca flavescens, assembly GCF_004354835.1. Classification (NCBI taxonomy): domain Eukaryota; kingdom Metazoa; phylum Chordata; class Actinopteri; order Perciformes; family Percidae; genus Perca; species Perca flavescens. Next base: position 33,254,600 of record NC_041334.1, on the reverse strand, counting down.
GCTTTGCTTTTATGGGCTGTGGAGTTTGTGTTGTTTGAATACACCTCCCTGGTGTCTGCTTTGGTGATGTTTTATTCTATTGTCAATTCTATGAGAAATAAGAAGCGCCGCAGGGTCCCATTTTTATTTATGTTTAATTGCCTAAGGTTTGTGACTTTTCTGGTTAATTCTAGTGAAGCTACAGTGAGCAAGAATGTTGTATATTTATAATTAATAATCAGCTGTACACACAGGCTGCAAAGTGCCTAGGCCTAAATGGAATGTTTTGTTGGTTTGGACATCAGGCCCCTGATGCATACAACGGTGTATAGATTCACCATTCGGTGTACATAGTTATCATTACCTGCAGCTGTGGCTATTTATAGCGTCCATACCACTAATCCATGGCATGTTTCTGCGGTAAAATCTCATTCATCATTTATTATTATTATTATTATTATTATTATTATTATTATTATTATTAAAATGTCAGAAGGATGATAATGATTCATTTCATAGCGCTCATTGAAACAAAGTGCTTCACAATGCAGGATACAATTAAATAATATGATAATAATGTTATTAATTACCATGGGGATGATGGCTCAAATGTCAATAAAAAGTGATGAACTTCATAACTCATTAACAATTGAAGATTATTTTTATAAATGTATTTACATGGCATTTTAAAGGTCCAATGTGTAGGAATTTTTCCTATCTAGCGTTGAGATCATATATTGCAATCAACTCTCTTGCACCACACAGTTCATAGTACATATTACAGCTACGGTAGCCTTCACGCTTCAAAAAGCCAGTGTCTTGCTCTTTTCAAAATGCTGTTTCTTTTTCTGACTGCTGTTCCTGAAATTTGGATTTTGAATACGTGTGGTCCTCCATGTTTCCTTCTTCAAACTTGCCGGGGCCGGGAAGGTACGATACCCATTAGCAGCACCTGTGAGATTATCATGTGACCGCAAAAACGCAAAAGGCTGAGCAGTATGTCCTGTATGTCCCTTACTGGCTAACATATTTCAAGATGGTGCATGACTTTGGAGCGTCTACCCCAGTTCATGCCAATGTAAAATTTCAAGCCAAAAGGAATACTTGGACTTGATGGTGGTGGTAAATAGTCATGGAAAAAGGACAAATTTGTGAATGGGCAACACAGATTTTGATAATGACAACTAAACACGTTACACACTGGACCTTTTAAAGAATGGTGTGTAGACTACAAAATAATAATTATTCGCAATCAGTGAAATTGGCAAATAACCTAGAAACAATGTTACACGTCTCTCAACTGTTCTCACCCCACATTCTTCCTTTTATAAAAAGCTTTGTGTGGGAAAATGCGTATGCATTTTATTTATTTTTGTGTGCATATGCTTTGTTTATACATCTGGCCCCTCTGATGTTGATCCACTAGTTTATACATTGACATTTACGTATACATTTATTTTGTAGCCTGGCTAAAGGTGTTCTTTAATTTTAACAGTAGCATCATATATCATAATAACAATATAGTACTCTTTTCATCTCTGTAGTTACAGCATTTTTCCTAGTTTATTGTTGAAGCTTCAGTAGGTAAAAAGCAAAAGTAGAGTGAAACCTCTTCCTGCAGCTCTCCCTCTCTCTCGTACGGGCATATGCATGCAGAGAACAGCCAATAGGAACGCTCTCTCTCTCTCTCTCTCTGAAGTATCTGTGGTTGGCTAGTCTCGCATTGCCAGACCTTCCTCCAAAGCACTGCGGTGAAAGGTCTGGCTAGTCCACACAGCATTGCCGGATGGGAGAAAAATGTGCTCTGGTTTGTTGGCATTTCTTTAAACCAATCACAATTGTTTTGGGCGGTGCTAAGCACTGGACAGAGCAATGATGCCTCTGCAAAATAGCCTTGGGAAGGAACTTGTTTTGGTGGAACATGTGTACGTTCAAAGGATGTTTTAGTCATGCAACAGAAAACTCAGATTGGACAGATAGTCTAGCTAGCTAGCTGTCCAGATTTACCCTGCAGAGATCTAAAGCTAAATCTAACCATTGTCCTCCTAAATCGACAGCAGTTTAAAATGCCAACACAAAGAAAGCGGAACGTGGCTGAAATGACGGACATCCGGTGGAATTTCCGGCAGCACCTGAACAATCCCGGAAGTGAAACGTCATCGATATAGACTAGTGATTGGCTCCTGTCACGGACTAGATTTTCTTAAGCCTGAAAACAGAGCCAAGAGGAGGTGCAGAAGTCTAGTTTTCTCTCTGACCACTTGAATTACAATATGCTGAAAGGTTATCATAAAACTTCTTTGCCCAATAACGCTGAAAATAAAAAAACCACATTTACATTAATTGGTGGAGTTAAAGCCAGGATCATGTACATTTTTACAGATGCCCCACATTTATCACAATCTAATTAACCAGCTATTCCAGACAAGATTTTAAAGACCACATAACAGCATGACAGGATGTCTCTAAATGAAGTGGAAAAATGAATCCCAAAATAGATACCACTAATTATCTTATCAATTTTACCATTTCTTCATGAATCCTACCATTCCACTATGCAGTTTCTGACTTGCTGGTAAACCAATGGGAGGAGGGTCCTTTTTTAATTGATTTTTGTATACTTGGCAGATAATGCACAGGAAACCCTGGACCATGATCAAGGGAACTATAACTGCTCATGAGATAATGTAATAGCATAAGATGTCCACAGGAAAAGTCATAAACCATCTCCTCATTATTACCTCTACACACCTTTGCTTGTGTGAAATGGTGTAGTCTGCAGCAATGTAAATGCACAAAAAGCCCACGAGATCAGACTGTCTGCCCTTTTCTCAGCTGCCTTGACAGATGTCAACATGTGAATGATTGTCCTTGGGTAAACCTCCAGTGGGTTGGGGGATATGTTGCTATGTATGATGTAAGATGAAGAAAATGAAGAATCCTTGAGGCAGTTTGAGGTTTCATTTGAAAAACATGTCATGTTTGTTTGTGATCACTAATGTAGTTTTGAACATTCAAGGGGGAAACACATCAATGTCTAAAGTAAACCAGCATATTTAATGCGTAACTTTTTTGTATTAACGTCCGTTACATTGTGAGGGGGGCGGGATATATAGTACAGACCGATGCATTCAGCCCTGTACCACTAACAGACTGCAGACAGTCTGCGAAAGTAGAAACACAGCAGCAGGGAAGACGCTTACTGTCAAAAGGGTTCAAACTGATGCTGTCTTTTTGAATTATGTCTCCCTGTAATCATTAGGCTTCTCTCCTGCCCATGGAGTTTGGGGTGAAGCAGATGTAGCACAAAGTTTAGTTTATTTTCACTTCCTCACATCCTCATTTGAAGCGCCGGTGCTTTTTACTGCAATGAAATGAGTAGAAGTCATTACTTATATTGACCTTTGAGTTCCTGCCAGCACATCTTGTTCATCACTGCAAGAAGCTGTTGGAGGCAGCGGACTGAGTCATGGCTAGGTCGGACTGTGTGTCTGCCAGTCCGTCTGTCTATCAGACAGGTATATTGACTTTCATTCATGTGACATATCTCGCCATTTGCTCAGGGTAAATGTTAGAGCTATGACTATGCTTGACTGATGCTGGAGATCTCCATCAAACTAAAGTAAATATTCCCCTCATGAGCAACCGTGGCCAGGTAGCTGCTGGCTGTCAGCGGCGCATTCGCATCTGTATTACAGCTGACAGGGCGCGACACAACTCGGCCAGATAGCCTGACTGCTATTTACACCTACTCACATTCTACATGGCTGTATTTCTGACAGCTAGAGCGGTTTCACCTCCAGCTTCATCCGTTTCTTGGGGGAAATATGTGTACAGACTTACAGTATGTATCATCATGTCTGGCCGATACAGTTAATTGTGTCCATCATTTTATTCAATTATAATTTTATAACCTGACCCTTATGTTTTTTACAGTTCTTGCCATCATTTCTAGCCTGTCAAAACCAGCCCACAGTTTTTCCTCCTAGGTAAATTAGCTCACGACAGATAATTTAAAATGGGTTGTATACAAGGGCGTAGCACAAGACCCTGGTCCCTATGCATAGGCAGTCCTGATGGGCCCCCATGTTCCTCAACACCCTCCCCCACCCCCAAAAAAAAAAAATTAGAAGAGTCGGGCCTCTGTACACATGAATCTGGAGGCCTAGATTTATTCTCAACATTCTCTAGCCTACTTTACTGTGGTTACTACTACATTTTGTTTGTTTTCTCTGTACCTTTACTTGCGTACTATGGTGTCTCTCTGATCATCTGTTAATTTATCTGGCCAAAGTCCTGGATCTTCTGGCAACTGGTCTGCACTGCTCTGCCTACTTTCCAGTTTCTCTCATTTCCACACTGTACTCAGAGCTCCCTGCTGCTCCTTGCTGCCATCCTCCTCAATCAGATGTTCTCTATCATCTTTCTCTATGAAGGATACATTTTATATCTTATCCTAATTGTAACCTAATATAATAAAACACACTAACATGTTAGTGTTACTTAACACCTTTCAGTCAAAATGGCTAAACATGGTTTGCTTTTGATATAAGCTCACCTTGTCTCAAATCCAACAAGGAGGATGAAGGGTCTGTTGCTACTCCACTCCCTGGTGTGACAGTTTCTGAAACTGAGCGCCATGTTTTCCACAATGTTAACATCTGCTTCTACTAAATCTGACATAACTATAATGTTGACATATGTATCTACCAATGAGCTACCAAGCTACCTATGACACTGATTAGCCTATTATTGCTAATTATAGACATTATAGCCTATTCATTTAAAATTAAATGTTTTAAATTAGGCTATTACAATGGTGTGTTGTATGCAAACAGCATTGCTAGTGTAGTTTATTTATTTAGCCATTACCTCAGTATAACCAAATTATCATTTGAAAGTGTATGTTCTGCTCTTTCAATGGGTTGTCTCAGTCCGTTTTTAGCACTAACAGTCACGGAGATATTCGAGCTGTTTAGCACCATGGATTTCGTTTACTAGTTTGTGCTCACCTTTCTGCGAAAAGAAGTCAGTTACCAATTGTTTCCCCTCCTTTTGTTTTCTCTCCTACTCCTGTCTTTCCTTTCTTTTTTGGTAGCCTGATTTGACTTTCTTTGAGAAAGACATTTCTAGAGCAGAAGTTTGCGCTCCAACAGGTGCTCAACTGATCTAACGTAAACAAAATGCGTGCAGGTGGACTAAACAATTTGGTGCATTAGCAAGGGGTGGGTGAGACCTTAGTCTTCTTTTGTATACAAAATGTAGTTAGTCAATCAACAAAGTTATTCAGCCAATACACTAACTTTACATTTCATCTGACATGCATTATGAAATTTAATTAGGAAATGAAAATATCCAGGTGAAATAAAATATATTCCAGACTTTTCAAGGGCCCTCTCTCCCCTTGGGCCTTGGTAATCAGTATTGGTTTTACCCCCAGTCCGACGCCCCTGGTTGTATGACAGGTGAATGATACTTTCCGCTTTCAGACAGACAAATATTCGGTACAGAAAACCTTTTGTTTGCAATTACAGAGATCATACATTTCCTGTAGTTCTTGACCAGGTTTGTGCACACTGCAGCAGGGATTTTGGCCCACTCCTCCATACAGACCTTCTCCAGATCCTTCAGGTTTTGGGGCTGTCGCTTGGCAATACAGACTTTCAGCTCCCTCCAAAAATGTTCTATTGGGTTCAGGTCTGGAGACTGGCTAGGCCACTCCAGGACCTTGAGATGCTTCTTACGGAGCCACTCCTTAGTTGCCCTGGCTGTGTGTTTTGGGTCGTTGTCATGCTGGAAGACCCAGCCACGACCCATCTTCAATGCTCTTACTGAGGGAAGGAGGTTGTTGGCCAAGATCTCACGATACATGGCCCCATCCATCCTCCCCTCAATACGGTGCAGTCGTCCTGTCCCCTTTGCAGAAAAGCATCCCCAAAGAATGATGTTTCCACCTCCATGCTTCACGGTTGGGATGGTGTTCTTGGGGTTGTACTCATCCTTCTTCTTCCTCCAAACACGGCGAGTGGAGTTTAGACCAAAAAGCTCTATTTTTGTCTCATCAGTGTAGTTCTGGGCTGATCCCTCACCTTCCTCATGATCATTGATTCCCCACGAGGTGAGATCTTGCATGGAGCCCCAGACCGAGGGAGATTGACCGTCATCTTGAACTTCTTACATTTTCTAATAATTGCGCCATCAGTTGCCTTCTCACCAAGCTGCTTGCCTATTGTCCTGTAGCCAATCCCAGCCTTGTGCAGGCCTACAATTTTATCCCTGATGTCCTTACACAACTCTCTGGTCTTGGCCATTGTGGAGAGGTTGGAGTCTGTTTGAGTGTGTGGACAGGTGTCTTTTTATAGAGGTAACAAGTTCAAACCGGTGCAGTTAATACAGGTAATGAGTGGAGAACAGGAGGGCTTCTTAAAGAAAAACTAACAGGGCTGTGAGAGCCGGAATTCTTACTGGTTGGTAGGTGATCAAATACTTATGTCGTGCAATCAAATGCAAATTAATTATTTAAAAATCATACAATGTGATTTTCTGGATTTTTATTTTAGATTCCGTCACTCACAGTTGAAGTGTACCTATGATTAAAAAATACAGACCTCCTACATGCTTTGTAAGTAGGAAAACCTGCAAAATTGGCAGTTTATCAAATACTTGTTCTCCCCGCTGTACTTTCTATACTTATAATATACTACAAACATAAGAATCAGTTTTTAAATAAATTGATAGATTTTTTGAGTTTTTTGAGTTTTTGTGCAGGTTAAGAAAGAATGTTACTCTGTCTCTATTTCTTCCATGGATGCCTAAATGTATATTTAACTATAGTAAATCTCTTAGATTCTATGTTATTAACACAAAGGAATTGGTTTTTATTTAAAGCAATATATGTTCATGTTTTGTTTGTCTGTATCTTGACTTTTTCAGTGATGACCTGACATGAATCTGTGCACTTAAATGCATTTAAAGGTCCAATATGTAATATATTTACTGTAATAAATCCAAAAATGACCCCAATGCGTCATCAGATATTAAGGAAACACGCTTAGTTGAAATATTATCTTTTCTGACAATAATGCTAATGCCAGTATGTTCTCCTTTTGAAATTTCCGATGGTCGGTCAGTTGGGTGGAGAGGACGGCAAGGTTGTGGTGTTTTTAGCGGTTCCTACAGTAATTCTAAGCTGAAAAAGTGTGTCTGTCAGTTGGATAATGTACAGAGCTCCGCATGAGCACAGGCTTTTATGACAATAAAACAATGTCAATATAGCCAGCCTCTAACAATGCGCTACTCCGCTGTGCTGTTAAGTAATGTCTGGCTATGTGAGACAAGCGTCCAGCAACATTGTTCTCAGCCTGGCAACCAGCGTGAACTTTGAGTCTCCCCTCCTCAGGGGCCGAGGGAGAAAAACGCTCTCCAGTATTTTGAATTTACACTTGAGTAACTATTTTAAACATTAGCTGTCAGTATAACATATTTCACCTTTAAGGAAAATGCCATTTATTTTCTTACAGTGGCCAGTTACACTGGTCTGTCATTTTCATTCAAATAATTTCTTATATTTTCAGTTAAGTTATGAAAGAGTTCCATTTCTAATAATGAACACACACACACTCTTGATCACAGAAGGCTTTGCTTCAACCTTGATAAATGTCCCTTCTATAAATACCCATGAACATGCAATTGCAAATCACTGTAGGCATGTCTTAGCACATGCATGACATTCTATATATGAAATGGATAAAGAGCTGGAATTGCTGTGCATAATGCTCTCCGCTTATGACATGTTAATTAGCAGCATCTGCACTGTGATCACTGCAGTAGCGTGTATGACAAACTCCCCAAGTCACCAGAGTCTACAGGGACTTGGTTCTAATGGCTGTTGACTATTTCTCATTCTGTGGCTGGTCTCACTGCAGTCCTCAGAGGGTTGGTTTCCCCACGTGCACACTCCCGGGTCAGGCCATGAACCCGTCAAGGCTACCCACCTGGGAGATTAAACGGAGGAGGGAATAGTGGTTTGGACACAATGGGAATACTCTGGCTCCTGGGAGCGAGTGTAATCATGTGTTTGCTGTTTATAAGTGTGTCTTTCTATGTGTGTACTAGGGCTGTCAAAACCATAAATGACATTTGAATATTCCTTCTAGAAAAAACACACTCATTAGGTCCATAAGAGTGCAAACCAATACAACGAAAGACATAACTATCTGTATAATAGGAATATACAACAAAAAAGATCTACGTATCTACATACAAAATAAACAAATAGAATAATGTCCTATACAGTAAAACCTCTCTCTCTCTCTCTCTCTCTCTCTCTCTCTCTCTCTCTCTCTCTCTCTCTCTCTCTCTCTCTCTCTAGAGCATGCAGGAGACAGGACATGACGCAGATTTCACCGCAGTCACACAGCTGCGTCACAGGCCCACCACGGGGGTAAGCCTCTGCCCAGAACGCGTAGCTCCTATGGCGCCATTTTGATGCTACCAAGCCATCACCTGCCATTCATTTTGACGTCACTTTGACAGCGAATAACTTTACATCTGAAGCGTTTAAAGACTCTATTTGTCCATTGTTTATTTCTAAAGAAACACGACAATGTATAAAAGGCTCCATTACCTTGTATCTCACGTAATGGCTCCGTAGCAGGCGGTTTTGTAAAAATAGGCAATACAATAACGATTTACTGTCACACAGTTGAGAAATTACAGTACAGGAGAAGCTTGCAGGCAGTTTCGACTCACATTAGCTGTTTTAGTTAAATTACTAATGTTAACTAGCATGTTAGTGATCAATAATGAGCCTGTGCCCATGTTATCTCCTTACATATACCTACGCTCTCTGTCTCTGCAAGATTCGGAATGACTGAAATTTCTCTTGGCACAGCTACCAGAAGACTTATAACTTTCAGACAGGTTGCTCATGTCACATCTACGTCTTCAAGCTCAGTTGGAGGCTGCGCAGTAACACTCAGCCATCACGGGAAAAGTGCTTCTAATGTCCTTCACAGTGTTGGGAAGTAACGGAATACATGTAACGGCGTTACGTATTCAGAATACAAATTATGAGTAACTGTATTCCGTTACAGTTACAATTTAAATAGTTGGTATTTAGCATACAGTTACATTGTTGAAATCAGTGGATTACCTGACAATACTTCTCTGTTTCACGAGTTTATTCACTCTGAATAAAAGGCAACTCTGTCGCATTTTCCAGAAGCTCCGATATGAAATCGAAAAAATTAGCTCCGTAATCAGTCACAATGGAGTCGGAACCGGCACGACAGAGCCAGGGCAGGAATAAGTTTCTATCTTGGAAATTCAAACAGCATTTCACATTAAAGAAAGAACAGGGAGAACGAAATATAAATGTGCAGTGCAGCCTCTGCTTGCCAGCAACCAGCCTTCTTTCAGCGTCCAAATTACTCTCCCTCCAACCTGAAGAAGCATCTTAAAGTAAGTTATTTTTTTAATTAGCCAAGGGTAATCGTCTGCTGTAGTTTTACTGGTCACCTTGCTATTTTATCATTGACGTGGGACTTTCCATTCTCCATGCTCCCCAGCCGTTTAAAGACTGACAGCCCCATTTGACATGCTAGCTAACGTTAGCTAAAATAGCTTAGCTTAGACCGCGGTTAGATTTTTGTAGTATGCAGTTCGGGACTACCAATACAGTAATCTATCTGCTTGTTCAGGTACACATTCAGGAACGTACACACGTTCAGGTGTTCACACCTAGGCTTTTTCACGTGAATTTGGCGGCGCGTTTACATACACAGTAAATGCAAAGATGCGAATAGAGCAAACTCGCACCAGGCGGCGCGAATGACTCCAACAGAGTAGCAGTAGTGGCAAGAAATAGACGTTGGTGCCTACAGCTCTACACTTGGGCAAGTAACGTCAGTAGCCAATTAACACGCGTAAACACAAATAAACCCAATATGATCCCAAGACCAAACTCACGTGAGTGGAGCTGCAACTATTAATTGAATAGTTAACTATTAAATTAATCACCAACTATTTTGACAAACGATTTATCGGTCATTTTTTGAATAATTTTCTTTTTAATTCTCTGATTCCAGCTTCTTAAAAGTGAATATTTCTTGGTATTCTTCAGTCCTCTATGACAGTAAACAGAGTATCTTTGAGTTGTGGACAAAACAAGACATTTGAGGATGTCACCTTGGGCTTTGGCAATCCCTGAAAAACATTTTCTGTCATTTTATAGACCAAACAACTAATCGATAAATGGAGAAAGGAATTGACAGATTAATCGTCATGGAAAATAATTGTTAGTAGCAGCTCTACACGCTAGTAACGCAATGCAAATATTCCTTTCGCCTGGGTCTGAAAACGCCACAAGGTGGGGCATGACACAGGGTTAGATGCAACATAATAAAATATTTATTTAGGAAGTGATAAAAAAGGATAAAATTATCTAAAATTAAAGGAAAACAATAGCTAGTGTTAAAAGTTGGCTCCTGCTTCTAACAAACCGAGGAAAATATAGAATGTAATTACTCCTGCCTGCATTTCTGTGTGCACATGCACGCAGGCGATAGAATAACAACATATTTACAGTAGCACTACCATATACTGTACTATGGCCTCATATATTACCATAAAATGTGTTTAATACTTCCAACACCTCTATTTGTGGTAGCAATATATTGATTTGACATCTGTAAGGCAGAGGAGTTGAAGCTCAAAATCAAACATTGTATGCTTCTCAGCAATAGAAGTTACAGTAATATGAAGGAATGCATCATGTTATACAGGTGTTCCTGTTATTATGTCTACCCTCTGGAGGGGTAAACACAATAACAAACAATATTTTATATACCGTCCCCTCCCACGTACCTGCCCAAATATGGGAGAAATCTATTTGAATTCACTAGAGAAATGAAATACACACAGTTTGCTTGCCTCCACTCAGCTTTTCATTCAGCATCACCTGGAAGGAGCAGGAGGTGGACTGTGTCCTCTTACTATGACAGCATAGCATTAGACAGGGCATACTTTTCTTTTATAAACCTTAATCTCCATGCTTATGGATGTCCTAAGATTTTTTTTTACCTGTTGAGCCATGGGGCATACTCTTTGTGTCCATGAAAATGGAATTGTACCACCAATTGTCCGGTGGCACAGTGATTAATGCCCTATCCTTATTTTTTTTTACTCTTTTGCTGCTTGGATCTGTCACACAGTGTTTCTCAGCTTCCTAAAAATTCTCATTATGTCTGGAATGCAGTTTGGATTTGCCTAGTCTTCACCTCCCATAAAAGAATGTTTTGGTCAACGCTTGTCCAATTATTACATGTTGAGTCCAGTTTTTCAGTGATAACAATAATGTAACATTATGTGATTAACTTCCAGTCACTCCCCTGTCAGTGACTTTGTCACAAGGCTATCTATCCAAAGTCTTCTTTAATCTGATCGCTTCATGTGGAACGCAAGTGGATTTTCGTTCCTCTCGGAGTGCCCACTATTCATGTTTTATTAATGTCATATGCTGTCGAACTGGGCTCTCCTAACTGACTTACCAAGTCATCCCTTTCCTTGTCACAAATCAAATTAGCCCAGGCTGTGATTAATCATCAGGCAGAGCACCCACTGAAAGGGGGCTGGCACCTTATTAATTTCCTTAATTACGTCTTGTATTAGGTTTCAGAATCGTCCTGTCTAATTATGCCGCCTTTGACTGCCAACTCTTTCAACCTGGCTACACAAATTATTTGTGCAACTAGGGGTATTTAATTGGATTTCATTTAATATAGGTGCATGATTAATATAATAATGAGGGGGTCTGTTCAGGTGGAAGGTTTTCAGTTCAGTTCAGCCACACAACAGACAGTCAGGGATAGGCTTGAAAATGACATGCTATGTTACACAACATGGTTAAATAGGCATTATATCATCTTGTGAAGTTTGAGTCAGTATTACATGGAATTATTGATTACTTTAACCTTGACTTTAGCTACATTGAAGTGAATGATTTGTCGTAATAACAGCTGAAATATTCTAAGGTGTATTTGAGCTAGATTTTAAAGGTCCCATGGCATGAAAATGTCACTTTATGAGGTCTATGGTCTCCAATTGGCTTGAAATGGTGATAGGTGTAAACTGAGCCCTGGGTATCCTGCTCTGCCTTTTGAGAAAATGAAAGCTCAGATGGGCCGATCTGGAATCTTGCTTGTTATGAGGTCATAACAAGCAAGGTTACTTCCCCTTTCTCTGCTTTGCCCGCCCAGAGAATTTGGCCAACCCATGAGAGAGAGGCATCATGGCTTTCAAATGAGCAAAGTGGCAGTTGGTCAAGGCCACACCCCCACCCTCCACCTTGCCCTCTCCTTCTCTCCTCCTCAATAGCTACAGGCACAGAAATGGCACATCCTAAGGAAAGCTCATTGTGGGACTGGCTCTAGTGGCTGTAGTTCTGCACCAAGGCTGAATTTTGGGAAAGAGACTTCAGGTATAGTATTAGGGGACCACTAAGGTCTATAGAAAAGCATCCAAAGAGCACCACGTCATGGGACCTTTTAATGGTACAATTTCTTGTTGGATATTGAAAACAGACAAAAATGAACTGCTTTAGACTTTATTATGTGTCAGTGTCTCTACACAGTTACACAATATCTTCTGAAAAGTAT